>NC_134985.1:507500-555000 GCF_050947335.1 Megachile rotundata | reverse complement strand
AGAGACAGAGACAGATACAGAGACAGAGACAGAGACAGAGGCAGGGACAGAGGCAGAGACAGAGACAGAGACAGAGACAGCGACAGAGACAGAGACCGCGAGAGAGACAGAGATAGAGACAGAGACAGAGACAGAGACAGCGAGAGAGACAGAGATAGAGACACAGACAGAGACAGAGACAGAGACAGAGACAGAGACAGAGACAGAGACTGCGACAGAGACAGAGACCGCGAGAGAGAGAGAGATAGAGACAGAGACAGAGACGGAGACTGAGACAGCGAGAGAGACAGAGACAGAGACAGAGACAGAGACAGAGACAGAGACAAAGACAGAGGCAGAGACAGAGACGGCGAGAGAGACAGAGATAGACACAGAGACAGAGACAGAGACAGAGATAGAGACAGAGACAGACACAGATACAGAGACAGAGACAGAGACAGAAGCAGAGACAGAGACAGAGACAGAGACATATACAGATACAGAGACAGAGACAGAGACAGAGACAGAGACATGGACAGGGACAGAGGCAGAGGTAAAAGCAGAGACAGAGACAGCGAGAGAGATAGAGATAGAGGCAGAGACAGAGACAGAGTCAGAGATAGAGGCAGCGGCAGAGGCAGAGACTGCGACAGAGACAGTGACGGCGAGAGAGACAGAGATAGAGACAGCGACAGAGACAGAGACAGGGACGGAGACAGAGACAGAAACCGAGATAGAGACAGAGACAGAGACAGAGGTAGACGCAGAGGCAAAGGCAGAGGCAGAGACTGCGACAGAGACAGTGACGGCGAGAGAGACAGAGATAGAGACAGAGACAGAGACAGAGACAGAGACAGGGACAGAGACAGAGACAGAGACAGAAACAGAGACAGAAACAGAGACAGACATAGAGACAGAGACAGTGGCAGGGACAGAGGCAGAGACAGAGACAGAGACAGAGACAGAGACAGAGACAGAGACAGAGACAGCGACAGCGACAGAGTCAGGGACAGAGAGAGAGACAGAGATAGAGACAGAGACAGAGACAGAGACAGAGACAGAGACAGAGACAGAGACAGAGACAGAGACAGAGACAGAGACAGAGACAGAGACAGAGACAGAGACAGAGACAGAGACAGAGACAGAGACAGAGACAGAGACAGAGACAGATACAGAGACAGGGACAGATACAGAGACAGAGACAGAGACGGAGACAGAGACAGAGACAGAGACAGAGATAGAGACAGAGACAGAGACAGAGATTGAGACAGAGACAGAGACAGACAGAGACAGAGACAGACAGAGACAGAGACAGAGACAGAGACAGAGACAGAGACAGAGACAGAGACAGAGACAGAGACAGAGACAGAGACAGAGACAGAGACAGAGACAGAGACAGAGACAGAGACAGAGACAGAGACAGAGACAGAGACAGAGACAGAGACAGAGACAGAGACAGCGACAGCGACAGAGACAGGGACAGAGAGAGAGACAGAGACAGAGACTGAGACAGAGACAGAGACAGAGATAGCGAGAGAGACAGAGATAGTGACAGAGACAGAGATTGATTCAGAGACAGAGACAGACAGAGACAGAGACAGAGACAGAGACAGAGACAGAGACAGAGACAGAGACAGGGACAGAGACAGAGACAGAGACAGCGAGGGAGACAGAGATAGAGACAGAGACAGAGACAGAGACAGAGACAGAGACTGCGACAGAGACAGAGACCGCGAGAGAGACAGAGATAGAGACAGAGACAGAGACAGAGACTGAGACAGCGAGAGAGACAGAGACAGAGACAGAGACAGAGACAGAGACAGAGAAAGAGACAGAGACAGACATAGAGACTGAGACAAAGGGCAGGGACAGAGGCAGAGACAGAGACAGATACAGAGACAGAGACTGAGACAGAGACAGAGACAGAGACAGAGACAGAGACAGAGACAGAGACTCCGACAGAGACAGAGACAGCGAGAGAGACAGAGATAGAGACAGAGACAGAGACAGAGACAGAGACAGGGACAGAGACAGAGACAGAGACAGAAACAGAGACAGAAACAGAGACAGACATAGAGACAGAGACAGTGGCAGGGACAGAGGCAGAGACAGAGACAGAGACAGAGACAGAGACAGAGACAGAGACAGAGACAGAGACAGCGACAGCGACAGAGTCAGGGACAGAGAGAGAGACAGAGATAGAGACAGAGACAGAGACAGAGACAGAGACAGAGACAGAGACAGAGGCAGAGACAGAGGCAGAGACAGAGACAGAGACAGAGACGGAGGCAGAGGCAGAGACAGAGACAGAGACAGAGACAGCGGCAGAGGCAGAGAGGTCGAGAGAGACAGAGATAGAGACGGAGACAGAGACAGAGACAGAGACGGCGAGAGAGACAGAGACAGAGACAGAGACAGATACAGAGACAGAGACAGAGACAGAGGCAGGGACAGAGGCAGAGACAGAGACAGAGACAGAGACAGCGACAGAGACAGAGACCGCGAGAGAGACAGAGATAGAGACAGAGACAGAGACAGAGACAGCGAGAGAGACAGAGATAGAGACACAGACAGAGACAGAGACAGAGACAGAGACAGAGACAGAGACAGAGACTGCGACAGAGACAGAGACCGCGAGAGAGAGAGAGATAGAGACAGAGACAGAGACGGAGACTGAGACAGCGAGAGAGACAGAGACAGAGACAGAGACAGAGACAGAGACAGAGACAAAGACAGAGGCAGAGACAGAGACGGCGAGAGAGACAGAGATAGACACAGAGACAGAGACAGAGACAGAGATAGAGACAGAGACAGGCACAGATACAGAGACAGAGACAGAGACAGAAGCAGAGACAGAGACAGAGACAGAGACGGAGGCAGAGACAGAGACAGAGACAGAGACAGAGACAGAGACAGAGACAGAGACATATACAGATACAGAGACAGAGACAGAGACAGAGACAGAGACAGAGACAGAGACAGAGACATATACAGATACAGAGACAGAGACAGAGACAGAGACAGAGACATGGACAGGGACAGAGGCAGAGGTAAAAGCAGAGACAGAGACAGCGAGAGAGATAGAGATAGAGGCAGAGACAGAGACAGAGTCAGAGATAGAGGCAGCGGCAGAGGCAGAGACTGCGACAGAGACAGTGACGGCGAGAGAGACAGAGATAGAGACAGCGACAGAGACAGAGACAGGGACGGAGACAGAGACAGAAACCGAGATAGAGACAGAGACAGAGACAGAGGTAGACGCAGAGGCAAAGGCAGAGGCAGAGACTGCGACAGAGACAGTGACGGCGAGAGAGACAGAAACAGAGACAGAAACAGAGGCAGACATAGAGACAGAGACAGCGGCAGGGACAGAGGCAGAGACAGAGACAGAGACAGAGACTGCGACAGAGACAGAGACCGCGAGAGAGACAGAGATAGAGACAGCGACAGAGACAGAGACAGAGACAGCGAGAGAGACAGAGATAGAGACAGAGACAGAGACAGAGACAGAGACAGAGACAGAGACAGAGACAGAGACAGAGACAGAGACAGAGACAGAGACAGAGACAGAGACAGAGACAGAGACAGAGACAGAGACAGAGGCAGAGACAGAAACGGCGAGAGAGACAGAGATAGAGACAGAGACAGAGACAGAGACAGAGATAGAGACAGAGACAGAGACAGACACAGATACAGAGACAGAGACAGAGACAGAAGCAGAGACAGAGACAGAGACAGAGACGGAGGCAGAGACAGAGACAGAGACAGAGACAGAGACAGAGACAGAGACAGATACAGATACAGAGACAGAGACAGATACAGAGACAGAGACAGATACAGAGACAGATACAGAGACAGAGACAGATACAGAGACAGAGACAGAGACAGTTACAGAGACAGAGGCAGAGGCAGAGGCAGAGACTGCGACAGAGACAGTGACGGCGAGAGAGACAGAGATAGAGACAGAGACAGAGACAGAGACAGAGACAGAGACAGAGACAGAGACAGAGACGGAGACAGAGACAGAGACAGAGACAGAGACAGAGACAGAGACAGCGACAGCGACAGCGACAGAGACAGGGACAGAGAGAGAGACAGACACAGAGACTGAGACAGGGACAGAGACAGAGATAGCGAGAGAGACAGATATAGAGACAGAGACAGAGATTGAGACAGAGACAGAGACAGACAGAGACAGAGACAGAGACAGAGACAGAGACAGAGACAGAGACAGAGACCGAGACAGAGACAGAGATAGAGACGGAGACGGAGACAGAGACAGAGACAGAGACAGAGACAGAGACAGAGACGGAGACAGAGACAGAGACAGAGACAGAGACAGAGACAGAGACGGAGACAGAGACAGAGACAGAGACAGACACAGAGACAGAGACAGAGACAGAGACGGAGACGGAGACAGAGACAGAGACAGAGACGGAGACAGAGACGGAGACAGAGACAGAGACAGCGACAGAGACAGAGACAAAGACAGAGACAGAGACAGAGACAGAGACAGAGACAGAGACAGAGACAGAGACAGAGACAGAGACGGAGACAGGGACAGAGACAGAGACAGAGACAGAGACAGAGAAAGAGACAGAGACAGAGACAGAGACAGAGACAGAGACAGCGACAGAGACAAAGACAGAGACAGAGACAGAGACAGAGACAGAGACAGAGACAGAGACAGAGACGGAGACAGAGACAGAGACAGAGACAGAGACAGAGACAGAGACAGAGACAGAGACAGCGACAGAGACAGGGACAGAGAGAGAGACAGAGACAGAGACTGAGACAGAGACAGAGACAGAGATAGCGAGAGAGACAGAGATAGAGAGAGAGACAGAGATTGAGACAGAGACAGAGACAGACAGAGACAGAGACAGAGACAGAGACAGAGACAGAGACAGAGACAGAGACAGAGACAGAGACAGAGACAGAGACAGAGACAGAGACAGAGACAGAGACAGAGACAGAGACAGAGACAGAGACAGAGACAGAGACAGAGACAGAGACAGAGACAGAGACAGAGACAGAGACAGAGACAGAGACAGAGACAGAGATAGAGACAGAGACAGAGACAGAGACGGAGACAGAGACAGAGACGGAGACAGAGACAGAGACAGAGAAAGAGACAGAGACAGAGACAGCGACGGAGACAGAAACAGAGACAGAGACAGAGAGGTCGAGAGAGACAGAGATAGAGACGGAGACAGAGACAGAGACAGAGACGGCGAGAGAGACAGAGACAGAGACAGAGACAGATACAGAGACAGAGACAGAGACAGAGACAGAGACAGAGACAGAGACAGAGACAGAGACAGAGACAGAGACAGAGACAGAGACAGAGACAGAGAAAGAGACAGAGACAGAGACAGAGACAGAGACAGAGACGGAGACAGAGACAGCGACAGAGACAGAGACAGAGACAGAGACAGAGACAGAGACAGAGACAGAGACGGAGACAGAGACAGAGACAGAGACAGAGACAGAGACAGAGATAGAGACAGCGACAGCGACAGAGACAGAGACAGGGACAGAGAGAGAGACAGAGACAGAGACTGAGACAGAGACAGAGACAGAGATAGCGAGAGAGACAGAGATAGAGAGAGAGACAGAGATTGAGACAGAGACAGAGACAGACAGAGACAGAGACAGAGACAGAGACAGAGACAGAGACGGAGACAGAGACAGAGACAGCGACAGCGACAGAGACAGGGACAGAGAGAGAGACAGAGACAGAGACTGAGACAGAGACAGAGACAGAGATAGCGAGAGAGACAGAGATAGAGACAGAGACAGAGACAGAGACTGAGACAGCGAGAGAGACAGAGACAGAGACAGAGACAGAGACAGAGACAGAGACAGAGACAAAGACAGAGGCAGAGACAGAGACGGCGAGAGAGACAGAGATAGAGACAGAGACAGAGACAGAGACAGAGATAGAGACAGAGACAGAGACAGACACAGATACAGAGACAGAGACAGAGACAGAAGCAGAGACAGAGACAGAGACAGAGACGGAGGCAGAGACAGAGACAGAGACAGAGACAGAGACAGATACAGATACAGAGACAGAGACAGAGACAGAGACAGAGACAGAGACAGAGACAGAGACAGAGACAGAGACAGACACAGATACAGAGACAGAGACAGAGACAGAAGCAGAGACAGAGACAGAGACAGAGACGGAGGCAGAGACAGAGACAGAGACAGAGACAGAGACAGATACAGATACAGAGACAGAGACAGATACAGAGACAGAGACAGATGCAGAGACAGACACAGACACAGAGACAGAGACAGATACAGAGACAGAGACAGAGACAGAGACAGAGACAGAGACAGAGACAGAGACAGAGACAGAGACAGAGACAGAGACAGAGACAGATACAGATACAGAGACAGAGACAGATACAGAGACAGAGACAGATGCAGAGACAGACACAGAGACAGAGACAGATACAGAGACAGAGACAGAGACAGAGACAGAGACAGAGACAGAGACAGAGACAGAGACAGAGACAAAGACAGAGACAGAGACAGAGACAGAGACAGAGACAGAGACAGAGACAGAGACAGAGACAGAGACGGAGATAGCGAGAGAGACAGAGATAGAGACAGAGACAGAGACAGAGACTGAGACAGCGAGAGAGACAGAGACAGAGACAGAGACAGAGACAGAGACAGAGACAGAGACAAAGACAGAGGCAGAGACAGAGACGGCGAGAGAGACAGAGATAGAGACAGAGACAGAGACAGAGACAGAGATAGAGACAGAGACAGAGACAGACACAGATACAGAGACAGAGACAGAGACAGAAGCAGAGACAGAGACAGAGACAGAGACGGAGGCAGAGACAGAGACAGAGACAGAGACAGAGACAGATACAGATACAGAGACAGAGACAGATACAGAGACAGAGACAGATGCAGAGACAGACACAGACACAGAGACAGAGACAGATACAGAGACAGAGACAGAGACAGAGACAGAGACAGAGACAGAGACAGAGACAGAGACAGAGACAGAGACAGAGACAGAGACAGATACAGATACAGAGACAGAGACAGATACAGAGACAGAGACAGATGCAGAGACAGACACAGAGACAGAGACAGATACAGAGACAGAGACAGAGACAGAGACAGAGACAGAGACAGAGACAGAGACAGAGACAGAGACAAAGACAGAGACAGAGACAGAGACAGAGACAGAGACAGAGACAGAGACAGAGACAGAGACAGAGACGGAGACAGGGACAGAGACAGAGACAGAGACAGAGACAGAGAAAGAGACAGAGACAGAGACAGAGACAGAGACAGAGACAGCGACAGAGACAGAGACAGAGACAGAGACAGAGACAGAGACAGAGACAGAGAGGTCGAGAGAGACAGAGATAGAGACGGAGACAGAGACAGAGACAGAGAAAGAGACAGAGACAGAGACAGCGACGGAGACAGAAACAGAGACAGAGACAGAGAGGTCGAGAGAGACAGAGATAGAGACGGAGACAGAGACAGAGACAGAGACGGCGAGAGAGACAGAGACAGAGACAGAGACAGATACAGAGACAGAGACAGAGACAGAGACAGAGACAGAGACAGAGACAGAGACAGAGAAAGAGACAGAGACAGAGACAGAGACAGAGACAGAGACAGAGACAGAGACAGATACAGAGACAGAGACAGAGACAGAGACAGAGACAGAGACAGAGGCAGAGACAGAGACGGAGACAGAGACAGAGACAGAGACAGAGACAGAGACAGAGATAGAGACAGCGACAGCGACAGAGACAGAGACAGGGACAGAGAGAGAGACAGAGACAGAGACTGAGACAGAGACAGAGACAGAGATAGCGAGAGAGACAGAGATAGAGAGAGAGACAGAGATTGAGACAGAGACAGAGACAGACAGAGACAGAGACAGAGACAGAGACAGAGACGGAGACAGAGACAGAGACAGAGACAGAGACAGAGACAGAGACAGCGACAGCGACAGAGACAGGGACAGAGAGAGAGACAGAGACAGAGACTGAGACAGAGACAGAGACAGAGATAGCGAGAGAGACAGAGATAGAGACAGAGACAGAGACAGAGACTGAGACAGCGAGAGAGACAGAGACAGAGACAGAGACAGAGACAGAGACAGAGACAGAGACAAAGACAGAGGCAGAGACAGAGACGGCGAGAGAGACAGAGATAGAGACAGAGACAGAGACAGAGACAGAGATAGAGACAGAGACAGAGACAGACACAGATACAGAGACAGAGACAGAGACAGAAGCAGAGACAGAGACAGAGACAGAGACGGAGGCAGAGACAGAGACAGAGACAGAGACAGAGACAGATACAGATACAGAGACAGAGACAGATACAGAGACAGAGACAGATGCAGAGACAGACACAGACACAGAGACAGAGACAGATACAGAGACAGAGACAGAGACAGAGACAGAGACAGAGACAGAGACAGAGACAGAGGCAGAGGCAAAGGCAGAGGCAGAGACTGCGACAGAGACAGTGACGGCGAGAGAGACAGAGATAGAGACAGAGACAGAGACAGAGACAGAGACAGAGACAGAGACGGAGACAGAGACAGAGACAGAGACAGAGACAGCGACAGCGACAGAGACAGGGACAGAGAGAGAGACAGACACAGAGACTGAGACAGAGAGAGAGACAGAGATAGCGACAGAGACAGAGACGGAGACAGAGACAGAGACAGAGACAGAGACAGAGACAGAGACGGAGACGGAGAGAGACGGAGACAGAGACCGAGACAGAGACAGAGACAGAGACAGAGACAGAGACAGAGACAGAGACAGAGACAGAGACAGAGACAGAGACAGAGACAGAGACAGAGACAGAGACAGAAACAGAGACAGAGACAGCGACAGAGACAGAGACAGAGACAGAGACAGAGACAGAGACAGAGACAGAGGCAGAGACAGAGACAGAGATAGAGACAGAGACAGAGACAGAGACGGAGACAGAGACAGAGACGGAGACAGAGACAGAGAAAGAGAAAGAGACAGAGACAGAGACAGCGACGGAGACAGAAACAGAGACAGAGACAGAGAGGTCGAGAGAGACAGAGATAGAGACGGAGACAGAGACAGAGACAGAGACGGCGAGAGAGACAGAGACAGAGACAGAGACAGAGACAGACACAGAGACAGAGACAGAGACAGAGACAGAGACAGATACAGATACAGAGACAGAGACAGAGACAGAGACAGAGACAGAGACAGAGACAGAGACAGAGACAGAGACAGAGAAAGAGACAGAGACAGAGACAGAGACAGAGACAGAGACAGAGGCAGCGACAGAGACAGAGACAGAACCAGAGACAGAGACAGAGACAGAGACAGAGACAGAGACGGAGACAGAGACAGAGACAGAGACAGAGACAGAGACAGAGACAGAGACAGAGACAGCGACAGCGACAGAGACAGGGACAGAGAGAGAGACAGAGACGGAGACTGAGACAGAGACAGAGACAGAGATAGCGAGAGAGACAGAGATAGAGAGAGAGACAGAGTTTGAGACAGAGACAGAGACAGACAGAGACAGAGACAGAGACAGAGACAGAGACAGAGACAGAGACAGAGACAGAGACAGAGACAGAGACAGAGACAGAGACAGAGACAGAGACAGAGACAGAGACAGAGACAGAGACAGAGACAGAGACAGAGACAGAGACAGAGACAGAGACAGAGACAGAGACAGAGACAGAGACAGAGGCAGAGGCAGAGGCAGAGACTGCGACAGAGACAGTGACGGCGAGAGAGACAGAAACAGAGACAGAAACAGAGACAGACATAGAGACAGAGACAGAGGCAGAGACATAGACAGAGACAGAGACTGCGACAGAGACAGAGACCGCGAGAGAGACAGAGATAGAGACGGAGACAGAGACAGAGACAGAGAGAGAGACAGAGACAGAGACAGAGACGGAGACAGAGACAGAGACAGAGACAGAGACAGAGACAGCGACAGCGACAGAGACAGGGACAGAGAGAGAGACAGAGACAGAGACTGAGACAGAGACAGAGACAGAGATAGCGAGAGAGACAGAGATAGAGAGAGAGACAGAGATTGAGACAGAGACAGAGACAGACAGAGACAGAGACAGAGACAGAGACAGAGACAGAGACAGAGACAGAGACAAAGACAGAGACAGAGACAGACACAGATACAGAGACAGAGACGGAGACAGAAGCAGAGACAGAGACAGAGACAGAGACGGAGGCCGAGACAGAGACAGAGACAGAGACAGAGACAGAGACACAGGCAGAGACAGAGACAGAGACAGAGACGGAGGCAGAGACAGAGACAGAGACAGAGACAGAGACAGCGGCAGAGGCAGAGAGGTCGAGAGAGACAGAGATAGAGACGGAGACAGAGACAGAGACAGAGACGGCGAGAGAGACAGAGACAGAGACAGAGACAGATACAGAGACAGAGACAGAGACAGAGACAGAGACAGAGACAGAGACAGAGGCAGATACAGAGACAGAGACAGAGACAGAGACAGAGACAGAGACAGAGACAGAGACAGATACAGAGGCAGAGGCAGAGGCAGAGACTGCGACTGAGACAGTGACGGCGAGAGAGACAGAGATAGAGACAGAGACAGAGACAGAGACAGAGACAGCGAGCGAGACAGAGACAGAGACAGCGACAGAGACAGGGACAGAGAGAGAGACAGAGACGGAGACTGAGACAGAGACAGAGATAGCGAGAGAGACAGAGATAGAGACAGAGACAGAGGCAGAGACAGAGGCAGAGACAGAGGCAGAGACAGAGACAGAGACAGAGACAGAGACAGGGACGGAGACAGAGACAGAGACCGCGATAGAGACAGAGACAGAGACAGAGGCAGAGGCAGAGGCAGAGGCAGAGACTGCGACAGAGACAGTGACGGCGAGAGAGACAGAAACAGAGACAGAAGCAGAGACAGACATAGAGACAGAGACAGAGGCAGGGACAGGGGCAGAGACGGAGACAGAGACAGAGACTGCGACAGAGACAGAGACAGCGAGAGAGACAGAGATAGAGACAGAGACAGAGACAGAGACAGAGACAGAGACAGAGACAGAGAGAGAGACAGAGACAGAGACAGAGAAAGAGACAGAGACAGACATAGAGACTGAGACAAAGGGCAGGGACAGAGGCAGAGACAGAGACAGATACAGAGACAGAGACTGAGACAGAGACAGAGACAGAGACAGAGACAGAGACAGAGACAGAGACTCCGACAGAGACAGAGACAGCGAGAGAGACAGAGATAGAGACAGAGACAGAGACAGAGACAGAGACAGAGACAGGGACAGAGACAGAGACAGAGACAGAAACAGAGACAGAAACAGAGACAGACATAGAGACAGAGACAGTGGCAGGGACAGAGGCAGAGACAGAGACAGAGACAGAGACAGAGACAGAGACAGAGACAGAGACAGCGACAGCGACAGAGTCAGGGACAGAGAGAGAGACAGAGATAGAGACAGAGACAGAGACAGAGACAGAGACAGAGACAGAGACAGAGACAGATACAGAGACAGAGACAGATACAGAGACAGAGACAGAGACGGAGACAGAGACAGAGACAGAGACAGAGATAGAGACAGAGACAGAGACAGAGATTGAGACAGAGACAGAGACAGACAGAGACAGAGACAGAGACAGAGACAGAGACAGAGACAGAGACAGAGACAGAGACAGAGACAGAGACAGAGACAGAGACAGAGACAGAGACAGAGACGGTGTGAGAGACAGAGATAGAGACAGAGACAGAGACAGAGACAGAGACAGAGAGGTCGAGAGAGACAGAGATAGAGACGGAGACAGAGACAGAGACAGAGGCAGAGGCAGAGACTGCGACAGAGACAGTGACGGCGAGAGAGACAGAGATAGAGACAGAGACAGAGACAGAGGCAGAGGCAGAGGCAGAGGCAGAGACTGCGGCAGAGACAGTGACGGCGAGAGAGACAGAAACAGAGACAGAAACAGAGACAGACATAGAGACAGAGACAGATGCACGGACAGGGGCAGAGACAGAGACAGAGACAGAGACTGCGACAGAGACAGAGACAGCGAGAGAGACAGAGATAGAGACAGAGACAGAGACAGAGACAGAGACAGAGACAGAGACGGAGACAGAGACAGAGACAGAGACAGAGACAGAGACAGAGACAGAGACAGAGACAGAGACAGAGACAGAGACAGAGACAGAGACAGAGACAGAGACAGAGACAGAGACAGAGACAGCGACAGAGACAGAGACATAGACAGAGACAGAGCCAGAGGTGGAAACAGAGACAGAGACAGCGAGAGAGATAGAGATAGAGGCAGAGACAGAGACAGAGACAGAGATAGAGGCAGCGGCAGAGGCAGAGACTGCGACAGAGACAGTGACGGCGAGAGAGACAGAGACAGAGACAGCGACAGAGACAGAGACAGGGACGGAGGCAGAGACAGAGACCGAGATAGAGACAGAGACAGAGACAGAGACAGAGGCAGAGGCAGAGGCAGAGGCAGAGACTGCGACAGAGACAGTGACGGCGAGAGAGACAGAGATAGAGACAGAGACAGAGACAGAGACAGAGATAGAGACAGAGACAGAGACAGACACAGATACAGAGACAGAGACAGAGACAGAGACAGAGGCAGGGACAGAGGCAGAGACAGAGACAGAGACAGAGACAGAGACAGAGACAGCGACAGAGACAGAGACCGCGAGAGAGACAGAGATAGAGACAGAGACAGAGACAGAGACAGCGAGAGAGACAGAGATAGAGACAGAGACAGAGACAGAGACAGAGACAGAGACAGAGACTGCGACAGAGACAGAGACCGCGAGAGAGACAGAGATAGAGACAGAGACAGAGACAGAGACTGAGACAGCGAGAGAGACAGAGACAGAGACAGAGACAGAGACAGAGACAGAGACAGAGACAGAGACAAACACAGAGGCAGAGACAGAGACGGCGAGAGAGACAGAGAAAGAGACAGAGACAGAGACAGAGACAGAGACAGAGATAGAGACAGAGACAGAGACAGACACAGGTACAGAGACAGGGACAGAGACAGAAGCAGAGACAGAGACAGAGACAGAGACGGAGGCAGAGACAGAGACAGAAACAGAGACCGCGAGAGAGACAGAGATAGAGACAGAGACAGAGACAGAGACTGAGACAGCGAGAGAGACAGAGACAGAGACAGAGACAGAGACAGAGACAGAGAAAGAGACAGAGACAGACATAGAGACTGAGACAAAGGGCAGGGACAGAGGCAGAGACAGAGACAGATACAGAGACAGAGACTGAGACAGAGACAGAGACAGAGACAGAGACAGAGACAGAGACAGAGACTCCGACAGAGACAGAGACAGCGAGAGAGACAGAGATAGAGACAGAGACAGAGACAGAGACAGAGACAGGGACAGAGGCAGAGACAGAGACAGAAACAGAGACAGAAACAGAGACAGACATAGAGACAGAGACAGTGGCAGGGACAGAGGCAGAGACAGAGACAGAGACAGAGACAGAGACAGAGACAGAGACAGAGACAGAGACAGCGACAGCGACAGAGTCAGGGACAGAGAGAGAGACAGAGATAGAGACAGAGACAGAGACAGAGACAGAGACAGAGACAGAGACGGAGGCAGAGACAGAGGCAGAGACAGAGACAGAGACAGAGACGGAGGCAGAGGCAGAGACAGAGACAGAGACAGAGACAGCGGCAGAGGCAGAGAGGTCGAGAGAGACAGAGATAGAGACGGAGACAGAGACAGAGACAGAGACGGCGAGAGAGACAGAGACAGAGACAGAGACAGATACAGAGACAGAGACAGAGACAGAGGCAGGGACAGAGGCAGAGACAGAGACAGAGACAGACACAGCGACAGAGACAGAGACCGCGAGAGAGACAGAAATAGAGACAGAGACAGAGACAGAGACAGCGAGAGAGACAGAGATAGAGACACAGACAGAGACAGAGACAGAGACAGAGACAGAGACAGAGACTGCGACAGAGACAGAGACCGCGAGAGAGAGAGAGATAGAGACAGAGACAGAGACGGAGACTGAGACAGCGAGAGAGACAGAGACAGAGACAGAAACAGAGACAGAGACAGAGACAAAGACAGAGGCAGAGACAGAGACGGCGAGAGAGACAGAGATAGACACAGAGACAGAGACAGAGACAGAGATAGAGACAGAGACAGACACAGATACAGAGACAGAGACAGAGACAGAAGCAGAGACAGAGACAGAGACTGAGACGGAGGCAGAGACAGAGACAGAGACAGAGACAGAGACAGAGACAGAGACAGAGACAGAGACATATACAGAGACAGAGACAGAGACAGAGACAGAGACAGAGACAGAGACAGGGACAGAAACAGCGAGAGAGACAGAGATAGAGACAGAGAAAGAGACAGAGACAGAGACAGAGACAGAGACAGAGACAGAGACTGCGACAGAGACAGAGACCGCGAGAGAGACAAAGATAGAGACAGAGACAGAGACAGAGACTGAGACAGCGAGAGAGACAGAGACAGAGACAGAGGCAGAGACAGAGACAGAGACAGAGACGGAGGCAGAGACAAGGACAGAGTCAGAGACAGAGACAGAGGCAGAGGCAGAGAGGTCGAGAGAGACAGAGATAGAGACGGAGACAGAGACAGAGACAGAGACGGCGAGAGAGACAGAGACAGAGACAGAGACGGCGAGAGAGACAGAGACAGAGGCAGAGGCAGCGGCAGAGACTGCGACAGAGACAGTGACGGCGAGAGAGACAGAGATAGAGACAGAGACAGAGACAGAGACAGAGACGGAGACAGAGACAGAGACAGCGACAGAGACAGAGACAGCGACAGCGACAGAGACAGGGCCAGAGAGAGAGACAGAGATAGAGACAGAGACAGAGACAGAGATAGCGAGAGAGACAGAGATAGAGACAGAGACAGAGATTGAGACAGAGACAGAGACAGACAGAGACAGAGACAGAGACAGAGACAGAGACAGAGACAGAGACAGAGACAGAGACAGAGACAGAGACAGAGACAGAGACAGAGACAGAGACAGAGACAGGTACAGAGACAGGGACAGAGACAGAAGCAGAGACAGAGACAGAGACAGAGACGGAGGCAGAGACAGAGACAGAAACAGAGACCGCGAGAGAGACAGAGATAGAGACAGAGACAGAGACAGAGACTGAGACAGCGAGAGAGACAGAGACAGAGACAGAGACAGAGACAGAGACAGAGAAAGAGACAGAGACAGACATAGAGACTGAGACAAAGGGCAGGGACAGAGGCAGAGACAGAGACAGATACAGAGACAGAGACTGAGACAGAGACAGAGACAGAGACAGAGACAGAGACAGAGACAGAGACTCCGACAGAGACAGAGACAGCGAGAGAGACAGAGATAGAGACAGAGACAGAGACAGAGACAGAGACAGGGACAGAGACAGAGACAGAGACAGAAACAGAGACAGAAACAGAGACAGACATAGAGACAGAGACAGTGGCAGGGACAGAGGCAGAGACAGAGACAGAGACAGAGACAGAGACAGAGACAGAGACAGAGACAGAGACAGCGACAGCGACAGAGTCAGGGACAGAGAGAGAGACAGAGATAGAGACAGAGACAGAGACAGAGACAGAGACAGAGACGGAGGCAGAGACAGAGGCAGAGACAGAGACAGAGACAGAGACGGAGGCAGAGGCAGAGACAGAGACAGAGACAGAGACAGCGGCAGAGGCAGAGAGGTCGAGAGAGACAGAGATAGAGACGGAGACAGAGACAGAGACAGAGACGGCGAGAGAGACAGAGACAGAGACAGAGACAGATACAGAGACAGAGACAGAGACAGAGGCAGGGACAGAGGCAGAGACAGAGACAGAGACAGAGACAGCGACAGAGACAGGGACCGCGAGAGAGACAGAGATAGAGACAGAGACAGAGACAGAGACAGCGAGAGAGACAGAGATAGAGACACAGACAGAGACAGAGACAGAGACAGAGACAGAGACAGAGACAGAGACAGAGACTGCGACAGAGACAGAGACCGCGAGAGAGAGAGAGATAGAGACAGAGACAGAGACGGAGACTGAGACAGCGAGAGAGACAGAGACAGAGACAGAGACAGAGACAGAGACAGAGACAAAGACAGAGGCAGAGACAGAGACGGCGAGAGAGACAGAGATAGACACAGAGACAGAGACAGAGACAGAGATAGAGACAGAGACAGACACAGATACAGAGACAGAGACAGAGACAGAAGCAGAGACAGAGACAGAGACTGAGACGGAGGCAGAGACAGAGACAGAGACAGAGACAGAGACAGGGACAGAGACAGAGACAGAGACATATACAGATACAGAGACAGAGACAGAGACAGAGACAGAGACAGAGACAGGGACAGAAACAGCGAGAGAGACAGAGATAGAGACAGAGAAAGAGACAGAGACAGAGACAGAGACAGAGACAGAGACAGAGACTGCGACAGAGACAGAGACCGCGAGAGAGACAAAGATAGAGACAGAGACAGAGACAGAGACTGAGACAGCGAGAGAGACAGAGACAGAGACAGAGGCAGAGACAGAGACAGAGACAGAGACGGAGGCAGAGACAAGGACAGAGTCAGAGACAGAGACAGAGGCAGAGGCAGAGAGGTCGAGAGAGACAGAGATAGAGACGGAGACAGAGACAGAGACAGAGACGGCGAGAGAGACAGAGACAGAGACAGAGACGGCGAGAGAGACAGAGACAGAGGCAGAGGCAGCGGCAGAGACTGCGACAGAGACAGTGACGGCGAGAGAGACAGAGATAGAGACAGAGACAGAGACAGAGACAGAGACGGAGACAGAGACAGAGACAGCGACAGAGACAGAGACAGCGACAGCGACAGAGACAGGGCCAGAGAGAGAGACAGAGATAGAGACAGAGACAGAGACAGAGATAGCGAGAGAGACAGAGATAGAGACAGAGACAGAGATTGAGACAGAGACAGAGACAGACAGAGACAGAGACAGAGACAGAGACAGAGACAGAGACAGAGACAGAGACAGAGACAGAGACAGAGACAGAGACAGAGACAGAGACAGAGACAGAGACAGAGACAGAGACAGAGACAGAGACAGAGACAGAGACAGAGACAGAGACAGAGACAGAGACACAGACAGAGACAGAGACAGACACAGATACAGAGGCAGAGACAGAGACAGAAGCAGAGACAGAGACAGAGACAGAGACGGAGGCAGAGACAGAGACAGAGACAGAGACAGAGACAGAGACAGAGGCAGAGGCAGAGAGGTCGAGAGAGACAGAGATAGAGACGGAGACAGAGACAGAGACAGAGACAGAGACAGCGGCAGAGGCAGAGAGGTCGAGAGAGACAGAGATATAGACGGAGACAGAGACAGAGACAGAGACAGAGACAGAGACAGCGGCAGAGGCAGAGAGGTCGAGAGAGACAGAGATATAGACGGAGACAGAGACAGAGACAGAGACGGCGAGAGAGACAGAGACAGAGACAGAGACAGATACAGAGACAGAGACAGAGACAGAGGCAGGGACAGAGGCAGAGACAGAGACAGAGACAGAGACAGCGACAGAGACAGAGACCGCGAGAGAGACAGAGATAGAGACAGAGACAGAGACAGAGACAGCGAGAGAGACAGAGATACAGACAGAGACAGAGACAGAGACAGAGACAGCGACAGAGACAGAGACAGAGACTGCGACAGAGACAGAGACCGCGAGAGAGACAGAGATAGAGACAGAGACAGAGACAGAGACTGAGACAGCGAGAGAGACAGAGACAGAGACAGAGACATAGACAGAGACAGAGACAGAGACAGAGACAAAGACAGAGGCAGAGAGAGAGACGGCGAGAGAGACAGAGATAGAGACAGAGACAGAGACAGAGATTGAGACAGAGACAGAGACAGACAGAGACAGAGACAGAGACAGAGACAGAGACAGAGACAGAGACAGAGACAGAGACAGAGACAGAGACAGAGACAGAGACAGAGACAGAGACAGAGACAGAGACAGAGACAGAGACAGAGGCAGAGGCAGAGGCAGAGACTGCGACAGAGACAGGGACAGAGAGAGAGACAGAGACAGAGACAGAGACAGAGACAGAGACAGAGACAGAGACAGAGACAGAGACAGAGACAGAGACAGAGACAGAGACAGAGACAGAGACAGAGACAGAGACAGAGACAGAGACAGAGACAGAGACAGAGACAGAGACAGAGACAGAGACAGAGACAGAGACAGAGACAGAGACAGAGACAGAGACAGAGGCAGAGGCAGAGGCAGAGACTGCGACAGAGACAGTGACGGCGAGAGAGACAGAAACAGAGACAGAAACAGAGACAGACATAGAGACAGAGACAGAGGCAGAGACATAGACAGAGACAGAGACTGCGACAGAGACAGAGACCGCGAGAGAGACAGAGATAGAGACGGAGACAGAGACAGAGACAGAGAGAGAGACAGAGACAGAGACAGAGACGGAGACAGAGACAGAGACAGAGACAGAGACAGAGACAGCGACAGCGACAGAGACAGGGACAGAGAGAGAGACAGAGACAGAGACTGAGACAGAGACAGAGACAGAGATAGCGAGAGAGACAGAGATAGAGAGAGAGACAGAGATTGAGACAGAGACAGAGACAGACAGAGACAGAGACAGAGAGAGAGACAGAGACAGAGACAGAGACAGAGACAAAGACAGAGACAGAGACAGACACAGATACAGAGACAGAGACGGAGACAGAAGCAGAGACAGAGACAGAGACAGAGACGGAGGCCGAGACAGAGACAGAGACAGAGACAGAGACAGAGACACAGGCAGAGACAGAGACAGAGACAGAGACGGAGGCAGAGACAGAGACAGAGACAGAGACAGAGACAGCGGCAGAGGCAGAGAGGTCGAGAGAGACAGAGATAGAGACGGAGACAGAGACAGAGACAGAGACGGCGAGAGAGACAGAGACAGAGACAGAGACAGATACAGAGACAGAGACAGAGACAGAGACAGAGACAGAGACAGAGACAGAGGCAGATACAGAGACAGAGACAGAGACAGAGACAGAGACAGAGACAGAGACAGAGACAGATACAGAGGCAGAGGCAGAGGCAGAGACTGCGACTGAGACAGTGACGGCGAGAGAGACAGAGATAGAGACAGAGACAGAGACAGAGACAGAGACAGCGAGCGAGACAGAGACAGAGACAGCGACAGAGACAGGGACAGAGAGAGAGACAGAGACGGAGACTGAGACAGAGACAGAGATAGCGAGAGAGACAGAGATAGAGACAGAGACAGAGGCAGAGACAGAGGCAGAGACAGAGGCAGAGACAGAGACAGAGACAGAGACAGAGACAGGGACGGAGACAGAGACAGAGACCGCGATAGAGACAGAGACAGAGACAGAGGCAGAGGCAGAGGCAGAGGCAGAGACTGCGACAGAGACAGTGACGGCGAGAGAGACAGAAACAGAGACAGAAGCAGAGACAGACATAGAGACAGAGACAGAGGCAGGGACAGGGGCAGAGACGGAGACAGAGACAGAGACTGCGACAGAGACAGAGACAGCGAGAGAGACAGAGATAGAGACAGAGACAGAGACAGAGACAGAGACAGAGACAGAGACAGAGAGAGAGACAGAGACAGAGACAGAGAAAGAGACAGAGACAGACATAGAGACTGAGACAAAGGGCAGGGACAGAGGCAGAGACAGAGACAGATACAGAGACAGAGACTGAGACAGAGACAGAGACAGAGACAGAGACAGAGACAGAGACAGAGACTCCGACAGAGACAGAGACAGCGAGAGAGACAGAGATAGAGACAGAGACAGAGACAGAGACAGAGACAGAGACAGGGACAGAGACAGAGACAGAGACAGAAACAGAGACAGAAACAGAGACAGACATAGAGACAGAGACAGTGGCAGGGACAGAGGCAGAGACAGAGACAGAGACAGAGACAGAGACAGAGACAGAGACAGAGACAGCGACAGCGACAGAGTCAGGGACAGAGAGAGAGACAGAGATAGAGACAGAGACAGAGACAGAGACAGAGACAGAGACAGAGACAGAGACAGATACAGAGACAGAGACAGATACAGAGACAGAGACAGAGACGGAGACAGAGACAGAGACAGAGACAGAGATAGAGACAGAGACAGAGACAGAGATTGAGACAGAGACAGAGACAGACAGAGACAGAGACAGAGACAGAGACAGAGACAGAGACAGAGACAGAGACAGAGACAGAGACAGAGACAGAGACAGAGACAGAGACAGAGACAGAGACGGTGTGAGAGACAGAGATAGAGACAGAGACAGAGACAGAGACAGAGACAGAGAGGTCGAGAGAGACAGAGATAGAGACGGAGACAGAGACAGAGACAGAGGCAGAGGCAGAGACTGCGACAGAGACAGTGACGGCGAGAGAGACAGAGATAGAGACAGAGACAGAGACAGAGGCAGAGGCAGAGGCAGAGGCAGAGACTGCGGCAGAGACAGTGACGGCGAGAGAGACAGAAACAGAGACAGAAACAGAGACAGACATAGAGACAGAGACAGATGCACGGACAGGGGCAGAGACAGAGACAGAGACAGAGACTGCGACAGAGACAGAGACAGCGAGAGAGACAGAGATAGAGACAGAGACAGAGACAGAGACAGAGACAGAGACAGAGACGGAGACAGAGACAGAGACAGAGACAGAGACAGAGACAGAGACAGAGACAGAGACAGAGACAGAGACAGAGACAGAGACAGAGACAGAGACAGAGACAGAGACAGAGACAGAGACAGCGACAGAGACAGAGACATAGACAGAGACAGAGCCAGAGGTGGAAACAGAGACAGAGACAGCGAGAGAGATAGAGATAGAGGCAGAGACAGAGACAGAGACAGAGATAGAGGCAGCGGCAGAGGCAGAGACTGCGACAGAGACAGTGACGGCGAGAGAGACAGAGACAGAGACAGCGACAGAGACAGAGACAGGGACGGAGGCAGAGACAGAGACCGAGATAGAGACAGAGACAGAGACAGAGACAGAGGCAGAGGCAGAGGCAGAGGCAGAGACTGCGACAGAGACAGTGACGGCGAGAGAGACAGAGATAGAGACAGAGACAGAGACAGAGACAGAGATAGAGACAGAGACAGAGACAGACACAGATACAGAGACAGAGACAGAGACAGAGACAGAGGCAGGGACAGAGGCAGAGACAGAGACAGAGACAGAGACAGAGACAGAGACAGCGACAGAGACAGAGACCGCGAGAGAGACAGAGATAGAGACAGAGACAGAGACAGAGACAGCGAGAGAGACAGAGATAGAGACAGAGACAGAGACAGAGACAGAGACAGAGACAGAGACTGCGACAGAGACAGAGACCGCGAGAGAGACAGAGATAGAGACAGAGACAGAGACAGAGACTGAGACAGCGAGAGAGACAGAGACAGAGACAGAGACAGAGACAGAGACAGAGACAGAGACAGAGACAAACACAGAGGCAGAGACAGAGACGGCGAGAGAGACAGAGAAAGAGACAGAGACAGAGACAGAGACAGAGACAGAGATAGAGACAGAGACAGAGACAGACACAGGTACAGAGACAGGGACAGAGACAGAAGCAGAGACAGAGACAGAGACAGAGACGGAGGCAGAGACAGAGACAGAAACAGAGACCGCGAGAGAGACAGAGATAGAGACAGAGACAGAGACAGAGACTGAGACAGCGAGAGAGACAGAGACAGAGACAGAGACAGAGACAGAGACAGAGAAAGAGACAGAGACAGACATAGAGACTGAGACAAAGGGCAGGGACAGAGGCAGAGACAGAGACAGATACAGAGACAGAGACTGAGACAGAGACAGAGACAGAGACAGAGACAGAGACAGAGACAGAGACTCCGACAGAGACAGAGACAGCGAGAGAGACAGAGATAGAGACAGAGACAGAGACAGAGACAGAGACAGGGACAGAGGCAGAGACAGAGACAGAAACAGAGACAGAAACAGAGACAGACATAGAGACAGAGACAGTGGCAGGGACAGAGGCAGAGACAGAGACAGAGACAGAGACAGAGACAGAGACAGAGACAGAGACAGAGACAGCGACAGCGACAGAGTCAGGGACAGAGAGAGAGACAGAGATAGAGACAGAGACAGAGACAGAGACAGAGACAGAGACAGAGACGGAGGCAGAGACAGAGGCAGAGACAGAGACAGAGACAGAGACGGAGGCAGAGGCAGAGACAGAGACAGAGACAGAGACAGCGGCAGAGGCAGAGAGGTCGAGAGAGACAGAGATAGAGACGGAGACAGAGACAGAGACAGAGACGGCGAGAGAGACAGAGACAGAGACAGAGACAGATACAGAGACAGAGACAGAGACAGAGGCAGGGACAGAGGCAGAGACAGAGACAGAGACAGACACAGCGACAGAGACAGAGACCGCGAGAGAGACAGAGATAGAGACAGAGACAGAGACAGAGACAGCGAGAGAGACAGAGATAGAGACACAGACAGAGACAGAGACAGAGACAGAGACAGAGACAGAGACAGAGACTGCGACAGAGACAGAGACCGCGAGAGAGAGAGAGATAGAGACAGAGACAGAGACGGAGACTGAGACAGCGAGAGAGACAGAGACAGAGACAGAAACAGAGACAGAGACAGAGACAAAGACAGAGGCAGAGACAGAGACGGCGAGAGAGACAGAGATAGACACAGAGACAGAGACAGAGACAGAGATAGAGACAGAGACAGACACAGATACAGAGACAGAGACAGAGACAGAAGCAGAGACAGAGACAGAGACTGAGACGGAGGCAGAGACAGAGACAGAGACAGAGACAGAGACAGAGACAGAGACAGAGACAGAGACATATACAGAGACAGAGACAGAGACAGAGACAGAGACAGAGACAGAGACAGGGACAGAAACAGCGAGAGAGACAGAGATAGAGACAGAGAAAGAGACAGAGACAGAGACAGAGACAGAGACAGAGACAGAGACTGCGACAGAGACAGAGACCGCGAGAGAGACAAAGATAGAGACAGAGACAGAGACAGAGACTGAGACAGCGAGAGAGACAGAGACAGAGACAGAGGCAGAGACAGAGACAGAGACAGAGACAGAGACGGAGGCAGAGACAAGGACAGAGTCAGAGACAGAGACAGAGGCAGAGGCAGAGAGGTCGAGAGAGACAGAGATAGAGACGGAGACAGAGACAGAGACAGAGACGGCGAGAGAGACAGAGACAGAGACAGAGACGGCGAGAGAGACAGAGACAGAGGCAGAGGCAGCGGCAGAGACTGCGACAGAGACAGTGACGGCGAGAGAGACAGAGATAGAGACAGAGACAGAGACAGAGACAGAGACGGAGACAGAGACAGAGACAGCGACAGAGACAGAGACAGCGACAGCGACAGAGACAGGGCCAGAGAGAGAGACAGAGATAGAGACAGAGACAGAGACAGAGATAGCGAGAGAGACAGAGATAGAGACAGAGACAGAGATTGAGACAGAGACAGAGACAGAGACAGACAGAGACAGAGACAGAGACAGAGACAGAGACAGAGACAGAGACAGAGACAGAGACAGAGACAGAGACAGAGACAGAGACAGAGACAGAGACAGAGACAGAGACAGGTACAGAGACAGGGACAGAGACAGAAGCAGAGACAGAGACAGAGACAGAGACGGAGGCAGAGACAGAGACAGAAACAGAGACCGCGAGAGAGACAGAGATAGAGACAGAGACAGAGACAGAGACTGAGACAGCGAGAGAGACAGAGACAGAGACAGAGACAGAGACAGAGACAGAGAAAGAGACAGAGACAGACATAGAGACTGAGACAAAGGGCAGGGACAGAGGCAGAGACAGAGACAGATACAGAGACAGAGACTGAGACAGAGACAGAGACAGAGACAGAGACAGAGACAGAGACAGAGACTCCGACAGAGACAGAGACAGCGAGAGAGACAGAGATAGAGACAGAGACAGAGACAGAGACAGAGACAGGGACAGAGACAGAGACAGAGACAGAAACAGAGACAGAAACAGAGACAGACATAGAGACAGAGACAGTGGCAGGGACAGAGGCAGAGACAGAGACAGAGACAGAGACAGAGACAGAGACAGAGACAGAGACAGAGACAGCGACAGCGACAGAGTCAGGGACAGAGAGAGAGACAGAGATAGAGACAGAGACAGAGACAGAGACAGAGACAGAGACGGAGGCAGAGACAGAGGCAGAGACAGAGACAGAGACAGAGACGGAGGCAGAGGCAGAGACAGAGACAGAGACAGAGACAGCGGCAGAGGCAGAGAGGTCGAGAGAGACAGAGATAGAGACGGAGACAGAGACAGAGACAGAGACGGCGAGAGAGACAGAGACAGAGACAGAGACAGATACAGAGACAGAGACAGAGACAGAGGCAGGGACAGAGGCAGAGACAGAGACAGAGACAGAGACAGCGACAGAGACAGGGACCGCGAGAGAGACAGAGATAGAGACAGAGACAGAGACAGAGACAGCGAGAGAGACAGAGATAGAGACACAGACAGAGACAGAGACAGAGACAGAGACAGAGACAGAGACAGAGACAGAGACAGAGACTGCGACAGAGACAGAGACCGCGAGAGAGAGAGAGATAGAGACAGAGACAGAGACGGAGACTGAGACAGCGAGAGAGACAGAGACAGAGACAGAGACAGAGACAGAGACAGAGACAAAGACAGAGGCAGAGACAGAGACGGCGAGAGAGACAGAGATAGACACAGAGACAGAGACAGAGACAGAGATAGAGACAGAGACAGACACAGATACAGAGACAGAGACAGAGACAGAAGCAGAGACAGAGACAGAGACTGAGACGGAGGCAGAGACAGAGACAGAGACAGAGACAGAGACAGAGACAGAGACAGAGACAGAGACATATACAGATACAGAGACAGAGACAGAGACAGAGACAGAGACAGAGACAGGGACAGAAACAGCGAGAGAGACAGAGATAGAGACAGAGAAAGAGACAGAGACAGAGACAGAGACAGAGACAGAGACAGAGACTGCGACAGAGACAGAGACCGCGAGAGAGACAAAGATAGAGACAGAGACAGAGACAGAGACTGAGACAGCGAGAGAGACAGAGACAGAGACAGAGGCAGAGACAGAGACAGAGACAGAGACGGAGGCAGAGACAAGGACAGAGTCAGAGACAGAGACAGAGGCAGAGGCAGAGAGGTCGAGAGAGACAGAGATAGAGACGGAGACAGAGACAGAGACAGAGACGGCGAGAGAGACAGAGACAGAGACAGAGACGGCGAGAGAGACAGAGACAGAGGCAGAGGCAGCGGCAGAGACTGCGACAGAGACAGTGACGGCGAGAGAGACAGAGATAGAGACAGAGACAGAGACAGAGACAGAGACGGAGACAGAGACAGAGACAGCGACAGAGACAGAGACAGCGACAGAGACAGAGACCGCGAGAGAGACAGAGATAGAGACAGAGACAGAGACAGAGACAGCGAGAGAGACAGAGATAGAGACAGAGACAGAGACAGAGACAGAGACAGCGACAGAGACAGAGACAGAGACTGCGACAGAGACAGAGACCGCGAGAGAGACAGAGATAGAGACAGAGACAGAGACAGAGACTGAGACAGCGAGAGAGACAGAGACAGAGACAGAGACATAGACAGAGACAGAGACAGAGACAGAGACAAAGACAGAGGCAGAGAGAGAGACGGCGAGAGAGACAGAGATAGAGACAGAGACAGAGACAGAGACAGAGATAGAGACAGAGACAGAGACAGACACAGATACAGAGGCAGAGACAGAGACAGAAGCAGAGACAGAGACAGAGACAGAGACGGAGGCAGAGACAGAGACAGAGACAGAGACAGAGACAGAGACAGAGACAGAGACAGATACAGATACAGAGACAGAGACAGATACAGAGACAGAGACAGATACAGAGTCAGATACACAGACAGAGACAGATACAGAGACAGAGACAGAGACAGAGACAGAGACAGAGGCAGAGGCAGAGGCAGAGACTGCGACAGAGACAGTGACGGCGAGAGAGACAGAGATAGAGACAGAGACAGAGACAGAGACAGAGACAGAGACAGAGACGGAGACAGAGACAGAGACAGAGACAGCGACAGCGACAGAGACAGGGACAGAGAGAGAGACAGAGACAGAGACTGAGACAGAGACAGAGACAGAGATAGCGAGAGAGAGAGAGATAGAGACAGAGACAGAGATTGATACAGAGACATAGACAGACAGAGACAGAGACAGAGACAGAGACAGAGACAGAGACAGAGACAGAGACAGAGACAGAGACAGAGACAGAGACAGGGACAGAGACAGAGACAGAGACAGCGAGGGAGACAGAGATAGAGACAGAGACAGAGACAGAGACAGAGACAGAGACAGAGACTGCGACAGAGACAGAGACCGCGAGAGAGACAGAGATAGAGACAGAGACAGAGACAGAGACTGAGACAGCGGGAGAGACAGAGACAGAGACAGAGACAGAGACAGAGACAGAGACAGAGACAAAGACAGAGGCAGAGACAGAGACGGCGAGAGAGACAGAGATAGAGACAGAGACAGAGACAGAGACAGAGATAGAGACAGAGACAGAGACAGACACAGATACAGAGACAGAGACAGAGACAGAAGCAGAGACAGAGACAGAGACAGAGACGGAGGCAGAGACAGAGACAGAGACAGAGACAGAGACAGAGACAGATACAGATACAGAGACAGAGACAGATACAGAGACAGAGACAGATGCAGAGACAGATACAGAGACAGAGACAGATACAGAGACAGAGACAGAGACAGAGACAGAGACAGAGACAGAGACAGAGACAGAGACAGAGACACAGGCAGAGGCAAAGGCAGAGGCAGAGACTGCGACAGAGACAGTGACGGCGAGAGAGACAGAGATAGAGACAGAGACAGAGACAGAGACAGAGACAGAGACGGAGACAGAGACAGAGACAGAGACAGAGACAGAGACAGAGACAGAGACAGCGACAGCGACAGGGACAGAGAGAGAGACAGACACAGAGACTGAGACAGAGACAGAGACAGAGATAGCGAGAGAGACAGATATAGAGACAGAGACAGAGATTTAGACAGAGACAGAGACAGACAGAGACAGAGACAGAGACAGAGACAGAGACAGAGACCGAGACAGAGACAGAGATAGAGACGGAGACGGAGACAGAGACAGAGACAGAGACAGAGACAGAGACAGAGACGGAGACAGAGACAGAGACAGAGACAGAGACAGAGACAGAGACAGAGACGGAGACAGAGACAGAGACAGAGACAGACACAGAGACAGAGACAGAGACAGAGACGGAGACGGAGACAGAGACAGAGACAGAGACGGAGACAGAGACGGAGACAGAGACAGAGACAGAGACAGAGACAGAGACAGAGACAGAGAAAGAGACAGAGACAGAGACAGCGACAGCGACAGAGACAGAGACAGAAACAGAGACAGAGTCAGAGACAGACATAGAGATAGAGACAAAGGGCAGGGACAGAGGCAGAGACGGAGACAGATACAGAGACAGAGACTGAGACAGAGACAGAGACAGAGACGGCGTGAGAGACAGAGATAGAGACAGAGACAGAGACAGAGACGGAGACAGAGACAGAGACGGAGACAGAGACAGAGAAAGAGACAGAGACAGAGACAGAGACAGCGACACAGACAGAAACAGAGACAGAGACAGAGACAGAGACAGAGACAGTGACAGAGACAGAGACAGAGACAGAGACGGCGCGAGAGACAGAGATAGAGACAGAGACAGAGACAGAGACAGATACGGCGAGAGAGACAGAGATAGAGACAGAGACAGAGACAGAGACGGAGACGGAGACAGAGACCGAGACAGAGACAGAGACAGAGACAGAGACAGAGACAGAGACAGAGACAGAGACAGAGACAGAGACAGAGACAGAGACAGAGACAGAGACAGAAACAGAGACAGAGACAGCGACAGAGACAGAGACAGAGACAGAGACAGAGACAGAGACAGAGGCAGAGACAGAGACAGAGATAGAGACAGAGACAGAGACAGAGACGGAGACAGAGACAGAGACGGTGACAGAGACAGAGACAGAGAAAGAGACAGAGACAGAGACAGCGACGGAGACAGAAACAGAGACAGAGACAGAGAGGTCGAGAGAGACAGAGATAGAGACGGAGACAGAGACAGAGACAGAGACGGCGAGAGAGACAGAGACAGAGACAGAGACAGAGACAGACACAGAGACAGAGACAGAGACAGAGACAGAGACGGAGACAGAGACAGAGACAGAGACAGAGACAGAGACAGAGACAGAGACAGCGACAGCGACAGAGACAGGGACAGAGAGAGAGACAGAGACGGAGACTGAGACAGAGACAGAGACAGAGATAGCGAGAGAGACAGAGATAGACAGAGAGACAGAGATTGAGACAGAGACAGAGACAGACAGAGACAGAGACAGAGACAGAGACAGAGACAGAGACAGAGACAGAGACAGAGACAGAGACAGAGACAGAGACAGAGACAGAGACAGAGACAGAGACAGAGACAGAGACAGAGACAGAGGCAGAGGCAGAGACTGCGACAGAGACAGTGACGGCGAGAGAGACAGAAACAGAGACAGAAACAGAGACAGACATAGAGACAGAGACAGAGGCAGAGACATAGACAGAGACAGAGACTGCGACAGAGACAGAGACCGCGAGAGAGACAGAGATAGAGACGGAGACAGAGACAGAGACAGAGAGAGAGACAGAGACAGAGACAGAGACGGAGACAGAGACAGAGACAGAGACAGAGACAGAGACGGAGGCAGAGACAGAGACAGAGACAGAGACAGAGACAGAGACAGAGGCAGAGACAGAGACAGAGACAGAGACGGAGGCAGAGACAGAGACAGAGACAGAGACAGAGACAGCGGCAGAGGCAGAGAGGTCGAGAGAGACAGAGATAGAGACGGAGACGGAGACAGAGACAGAGATAGAGATAGAGACAGAGACAGAGGCAGAGACAGAGGCAGAAACAGAGGCAGAGACAGAGACAGAGACAGGGACGGAGACAGAGACAGAGACCGAGATAGAGACAGAGACAGAGACAGAGGCAGAGGCAGAGGCAGAGGCAGAGGCAGAGGCAGAGACTGCGACAGAGACAGTGACGGCGAGAGAGACAGAAACAGAGACAGAAGCAGAGACAGACATAGAGACAGAGACAGAGGCAGGGACAGGGGCAGAGACGGAGACAGAGACAGAGACTGCGACAGAGACAGAGACAGCGAGAGAGACAGAGATAGAGACAGAGACAGAGACAGAGAGAGAGACAGAGACAGAGACAGAGACAGAGACAGAGACAGAGACAGAGAAAGAGACAGGGACAGAGGCAGAGACAGAGACAGAAGCAGAGACAGAGACAGAGACAGAGACAGAGACAGAGACAGAGACAGAGACAGAGACAGAGACAGAGACGGAGACAGAGACAGAGACAGAGACAGAGACAGCGACAGCGACAGAGACAGGGACAGAGAGAGAGACAGAGACAGAGACTGAGACAGAGACAGAGACAGAGATAGCGAGAGAGACAGAGATAGAGACAGAGACAGAGATTGAGACAGAGACAGGGACAGACAGAGACAGAGACAGAGACAGAGACAGAGACAGAGACAGAGACAGAGACAGAGACAGAGACAGAGACAGAGACAGAGACAGAGACAGAGACGGTGTGGGAGACAGAGATAGAGACAGAGACAGAGACAGAGACAGAGACAGAGAGGTCGAGAGAGACAGAGATAGAGACGGAGACAGAGACAGAGACAGAGGCAGAGGCAGAGACTGCGACAGAGACAGTGACGGCGAGAGAGACAGAGATAGAGACAGAGACAGAGACAGAGGCAGAGGCAGAGGCAGAGGCAGAGACTGCGGCAGAGACAGTGACGGCGAGAGAGACAGAAACAGAGACAGAAACAGAGACAGACATAGAGACAGAGACAGATGCAGGGACAGGGGCGGAGACAGAGACAGAGACAGAGACTGCGACAGAGACAGAGACAGCGAGAGAGACAGAGATAGAGACAGAGACAGAGACAGAGACAGAGACAGAGACAGAGACAGAGACGGAGACAGAGACAGAGACAGAGACAGAGACAGAGACAGAGACAGAGACAGAGACAGAGACAGAGACAGAGACAGAGACAGAGACAGAGACAGAGACAGAGACAGAGACAGAGACAGAGACAGAGACAGCGACAGAGACAGAGACATAGACAGAGACAGAGCTAGAGGTTGAAGCAGAGACAGAGACAGCGAGAGAGATAGAGATAGAGGCAGAGACAGAGACAGAGACAGAGATAGAGGCAGCGGCAGAGGCAGAGACTGCGTCAGAGACAGTGACGGCGAGAGAGACAGAGATAGAGACAGCGACAGAGACAGAGACAGGGACGGAGGCAGAGACAGAGACCGAGATAGAGACAGAGACAGAGACAGAGACAGAGGCAGAGGCAGAGGCAGAGGCAGAGACTGCGACAGAGACAGTGACGGCGAGAGAGACAGAAACAGAGACAGAAGCAGAGACAGACATAGAGACAGAGACAGAGGCAGGGACAGGGGCAGAGACAGAGACAGAGACAGAGACTGCGACAGAGACAGAGACACGGAGAGAGACAGAGATAGAGACAGAGACAGAGACAGAGACAGAGACAGAGACAGCGAGAGAGACAGAGATAGAGACAGAGACTGAGACAGAGACAGAGACATATACAGAGACAGAGACCGAGATAGAGACAGAGACAGAGACAGAGGCAGAGGCAGAGGCAGAGGCAGAGGCAGAGGCAGAGGCAGAGGCAGAGACTGCGACAGAGACAATGACGGCGAGAGAGACAGAAACAGAGACGGAAACAGAGACAGACATAGAGACAGAGACAGAGGCAGAGACATAGACAGAGACAGAGACTGCGACAGAGACAGAGACCGCGAGAGAGACAGAGATAGAGACAGAGACAGAGACAGAGACAGAGAGAGAGACAGAGACAGAGACAGAGACAGAGACAGAGACAGCGACAGCGACAGAGACAGGGACAGAGGGAGAGACAGTGACAGAGACTGAGACAGAGACAGAGACAGAGATAGCGAGAGAGACAGAGATAGAGACAGAGACAGAGGCAGAGAGAGAGGCAGGGACAGAGGCAGACACAGAGACAGAGACAGAGACATGGACAGGGACAGAGGCAGAGGTAAAAGCAGAGACGGAGACAGCGAGAGAGATAGAGATAGAGGCAGAGACAGAGACAGAGTCAGAGATAGAGGCAGCGGCAGAGGCAGAGACTGCGACAGAGACAGTGACGGCGAGAGAGACAGAGATAGAGACAGCGACAGAGACAGAGACAGGGACGGAGGCAGAGACAGAGACCGAGATAGAGGCAGAGACAGAGACAGAGACAGAGGCAGAGGCAGAGGCAGAGGCAGAGACTGCGACAGAGACAGTGACGGCGAGAGAGACAGAAACAGAGACAGAAGCAGAGACAGACATAGAGACAGAGACAGAGGCAGGGACAGGGGCAGAGACAGAGACAGAGACAGAGACTGCGACAGAGACAGAGACACGGAGAGAGACAGAGATAGAGACAGAGACAGAGACAGAGACAGAGACAGAGACAGAGACAGAGACAGCGAGAGAGACAGAGATAGAGACAGAGACTGAGACAGAGACAGAGACATATACAGAGACAGAGACCGAGATAGAGACAGAGACAGAGACAGAGGCAGAGGCAGAGGCAGAGGCAGAGGCAGAGGCAGAGACTGCGACAGAGACAATGACGGCGAGAGAGACAGAAACAGAGACGGAAACAGAGACAGACATAGAGACAGAGACAGAGGCAGAGACATAGACAGAGACAGAGACTGCGACAGAGACAGAGACCGCGAGAGAGACAGAGATAGAGACAGAGACAGAGACAGAGACAGAGAGAGAGACAGAGACAGAGACAGAGACAGAGACAGAGACAGAGACAGCGACAGCGACAGAGACAGGGACAGAGAGAGAGACAGTGACAGAGACTGAGACAGAGACAGAGACAGAGATAGCGAGAGAGACAGAGATAGAGACAGAGACAGAGGCAGAGACAGAGGCAGGGACAGAGGCAGACACAGAGACAGAGACAGAGACATGGACAGGGACAGAGGCAGAGGTAAAAGCAGAGACGGAGACAGCGAGAGAGATAGAGATAGAGGCAGAGACAGAGACAGAGTCAGAGATAGAGGCAGCGGCAGAGGCAGAGACTGCGACAGAGACAGTGACGGCGAGAGAGACAGAGATAGAGACAGCGACAGAGACAGAGACAGGGACGGAGACAGAGACAGAAACCGAGATAGAGACAGAGACAGAGACAGAGGTAGACGCAGAGGCAAAGGCAGAGGCAGAGACTGCGACAGAGACAGTGACGGCGAGAGAGACAGAAACAGAGACAGAAACAGAGGCAGACATAGAGACAGAGACAGCGGCAGGGACAGAGGCAGAGACAGAGACAGAGACAGAGACAGAGATAGAGACAGAGACAGAGACAGACACAGATACAGAGGCAGAGACAGAGACAGAAGCAGAGACAGAGACAGAGACAGAGACGGAGGCAGAGACAGAGACAGAGACAGAGACAGAGACAGAGACAGAGACAGAGACAGAGACAGATACAGATACAGAGACAGAGACAGATACAGAGACAGAGACAGATACAGAGACAGATACAGAGACAGAGACAGATACAGAGACAGAGACAGAGACAGAGACAGAGACAGAGACAGAGACGGAGACAGAGACAGAGACAGAGACAGAGACAGAGACAGCGACAGCGACAGAGACAGGGACAGAGAGAGAGACAGAGACAGAGACTGAGACAGAGACAGAGACAGAGATAGCGAGAGAGAGAGAGATAGAGACAGAGACAGAGATTGATACAGAGACATAGACAGACAGAGACAGAGACAGAGACAGAGACAGAGACAGAGACAGAGACAGAGACAGAGACAGAGACAGGGACAGAGACAGAGACAGAGACAGCGAGGGAGACAGAGATAGAGACAGAGACAGAGACAGAGACAGAGACAGAGACAGAGACTGCGACAGAGACAGAGACCGCGAGAGAGACAGAGATAGAGACAGAGACAGAGACAGAGACTGAGACAGCGGGAGAGACAGAGACAGAGACAGAGACAGAGACAAAGACAGAGGCAGAGACAGAGACGGCGAGAGAGACAGAGATAGAGACAGAGACAGAGACAGAGACAGAGATAGAGACAGAGACAGAGACAGACACAGATACAGAGACAGAGACAGAGACAGAAGCAGAGACAGAGACAGAGACAGAGACGGAGGCAGAGACAGAGACAGAGACAGAGACAGAGACAGAGACAGATACAGAGACAGAGACAGAGACAGATACAGAGACAGAGACAGATGCAGAGACAGACACAGAGACAGAGACAGATACAGAGACAGAGACAGAGACAGAGACAGAGACAGAGACACAGACAGAGACAGAGACAGAGACAGAGGCAGAGGCAAAGGCAGAGGCAGAGACTGCGACAGAGACAGTGACGGCGAGAGAGACAGAGATAGAGACAGAGACAGAGACAGAGACAGAGACAGAGACGGAGACAGAGACAGAGACAGAGACAGAGACAGAGACAGAGACAGCGACAGCGACAGGGACAGAGAGAGAGACAGACACAGAGACTGAGACAGAGACAGAGACAGAGATAGCGAGAGAGACAGATATAGAGACAGAGACAGAGATTGAGACAGAGACAGAGACAGACAGAGACAGAGACAGAGACAGAGACAGAGACAGAGACAGAGACCGAGACAGAGACAGAGATAGAGACGGAGACGGAGACAGAGACAGAGACAGAGACAGAGACAGAGACAGAGACGGAGACAGAGACAGAGACAGAGACAGAGACAGAAACAGAGACAGGGACGGAGACAGAGACAGAGACAGAGACAGACACAGAGACAGAGACAGAGACAGAGACGGAGACGGAGACAGAGACAGAGACAGAGACGGAGACAGAGACGGAGACAGAGACAGAGACAGAGACAGAGACAGAGACAGAGAAAGAGACAGAGACAGAGACAGCGACAGCGACAGAGACAGAGACAGAAACAGAGACAGAGTCAGAGACAGACATAGAGACAGAGACAAAGGGCAGGGACAGAGGCAGAGACGGAGACAGATACAGAGACAGAGACTGAGACAGAGACAGAGACAGAGACGGCGTGAGAGACAGAGATAGAGACAGAGACAGAGATAGAGACGGAGACAGAGACAGAGACGGAGACAGAGACAGAGAAAGAGACAGAGACAGAGACAGAGACAGAGACAGCGACAGAGACAGAAACAGAGACAGAGACAGAGACAGAGACAGAGACAGTGACAGAGACAGAGACAGAGACAGAGACGGCGCGAGAGACAGAGATAGAGACAGAGACAGAGACAGAGACAGATACGGCGAGAGAGACAGAGATAGAGACAGAGACAGAGACAGAGACGGAGACGGAGACAGAGACCGAGACAGAGACAGAGACAGAGACAGAGACAGAGACAGAGACAGAGACAGAGACAGAGACAGAGACAGAGACAGAGACAGAGACAGAAACAGAGACAGAGACAGCGACAGAGACAGAGACAGAGACAGAGACAGAGACAGAGACAGAGGCAGAGACAGAGACAGAGATAGAGACAGAGACAGAGACAGAGACGGAGACAGAGACAGAGACGGAGACAGAGACAGAGACAGAGAAAGAGACAGAGACAGAGACAGCGACGGAGACAGAAACAGAGACAGAGACAGAGAGGTCGAGAGAGACAGAGATAGAGACGGAGACAGAGACAGAGACAGAGACGGCGAGAGAGACAGAGACAGAGACAGAGACAGAGACAGACACAGAGACAGAGACAGAGACAGAGACAGAGACAGATACAGAGACAGAGACAGAGACAGAGACAGAGACAGAGACAGAGAAAGAGACAGAGACAGAGACAGAGACAGAGACAGAGACAGCGACAGAGACAGAGACAGAGACAGAGACAGAGACAGAGACAGAGACAGAGACGGAGACAGAGACAGAGACAGAGACAGAGACAGAGACAGAGACAGAGACAGCGACAGCGACAGAGACAGGGACAGAGAGAGAGACAGAGACGGAGACTGAGACAGAGACAGAGACAGAGATAGCGAGAGAGACAGAGATAGACAGAGAGACAGAGATTGAGACAGAGACAGAGACAGACAGAGACAGAGACAGAGACAGAGACAGAGACAGAGACAGAGACAGAGACAGAGACAGAGACAGAGACAGAGACAGAGACAGAGACAGAGACAGAGACAGAGGCAGAGGCAGAGACTGCGACAGAGACAGTGACGGCGAGAGAGACAGAAACAGAGACAGAAACAGAGACAGACATAGAGACAGAGACAGAGGCAGAGACATAGACAGAGACAGAGACTGCGACAGAGACAGAGACCGCGAGAGAGACAGAGATAGAGACGGAGACAGAGACAGAGACAGAGAGAGAGACAGAGACAGAGACAGAGACGGAGACAGAGACAGAGACAGAGACAGAGACAGAGACAGAGACAGCGACAGCGACAGAGACAGGGACAGAGAGAGAGACAGAGACAGAGACTGAGACAGAGACAGAGACAGAGATAGCGAGAGAGACAGAGATAGAGAGAGAGACAGAGATTGAGACAGAGACAGAGACAGACAGAGACAGAGACAGAGACAGAGACAGAGACAGAGACAGAGACAGAGACAAAGACAGAGACAGACACAGATACAGAGACAGAGACAGAGACAGAAGCAGAGCCAGAGACAGAGACAGAGACGGAGGCAGAGACAGAGACAGAGACAGAGACAGAGACAGAGACAGAGGCAGAGACAGAGACAGAGACAGAGACGGAGGCAGAGACAGAGACAGAGACAGAGACAGAGACAGCGGCAGAGGCAGAGAGGTCGAGAGAGACAGAGATAGAGACGGAGACAGAGACAGAGACAGAGACAGAGATAGAGACAGAGACAGAGGCAGAGACAGAGGCAGAGACAGAGGCAGAGACAGAGACAGAGACAGGGACGGAGACAGAGACAGAGACCGAGATAGAGACAGAGACAGAGACAGAGGCAGAGGCAGAGGCAGAGGCAGAGGCAGAGACTGCGACAGAGACAGTGACGGCGAGAGAGACAGAAACAGAGACAGAAGCAGAGACAGACATAGAGACAGAGACAGAGGCAGGGACAGGGGCAGAGACGGAGACAGAGACAGAGACTGCGACAGAGACAGAGACAGCGAGAGAGACAGAGATAGAGACAGAGACAGAGACAGAGAGAGAGGCAGAGACAGAGACAGAGACAGAGACAGAGACAGAGACAGAGACAGAGAAAGAGACAGAGACAGAGGCAGAGACAGAGACAGAAGCAGAGACAGAGACAGAGACAGAGACAGAGACAGAGACAGAGACAGAGACAGAGACGGAGACAGAGACAGAGACAGAGACAGAGACAGCGACAGCGACAGAGACAGGGACAGAGAGAGTGACAGAGACAGAGACTGAGACAGAGACAGAGACAGAGATAGCGAGAGAGACAGAGATAGAGACAGAGACAGAGATTGAGACAGAGACAGGGACAGACAGAGACAGAGACAGAGACAGAGACAGAGACAGAGACAGAGACAGAGACAGAGACAGAGACAGAGACAGAGACAGAGACAGAGACGGTGTGAGAGACAGAGATAGAGACAGAGACAGAGACAGAGACAGAGACAGAGAGGTCGAGAGAGACAGAGATAGAGACGGAGACAGAGACAGAGACAGAGGCAGAGGCAGAGACTGCGACAGAGACAGTGACGGCGAGAGAGACAGAGATAGAGACAGAGACAGAGACAGAGGCAGAGGCAGAGGCAGAGGCAGAGACTGCGGCAGAGACAGTGACGGCGAGAGAGACAGAAACAGAGACAGAAACAGAGACAGACATAGAGACAGAGACAGATGCAGGGACAGGGGCGGAGACAGAGACAGAGACAGAGACTGCGACAGAGACAGAGACAGCGAGAGAGACAGAGATAGAGACAGAGACAGAGACAGAGACAGAGACAGAGACAGAGACGGAGACAGAGACAGAGACAGAGACAGAGACACAGACAGAGACAGAGACAGAGACAGAGACAGAGACAGAGTCAGAGACAGAGACAGAGACAGAGACAGAGACAGAGACAGAGACAGAGACAGCGACAGAGACAGAGACATAGACAGAGACAGAGCCAGAGGTTGAAGCAGAGACAGAGACAGCGAGAGAGATAGAGATAGAGGCAGAGACAGAGACAGAGACAGAGATAGAGGCAGCGGCAGAGGCAGAGACTGCGACAGAGACAGTGACGGCGAGAGAGACAGAGATAGAGACAGCGACAGAGACAGAGACAGGGACGGAGGCAGAGACAGAGACCGAGATAGAGACAGAGACAGAGACAGAGACAGAGGCAGAGGCAGAGGCAGAGGCAGAGACTGCGACAGAGACAGTGACGGCGAGAGAGACAGAAACAGAGACAGAAGCAGAGACAGACATAGAGACAGAGACAGAGGCAGGGACAGGGGCAGAGACAGAGACAGAGACAGAGACTGCGACAGAGACAGAGACACGGAGAGAGACAGAGATAGAGACAGAGACAGAGACAGAGACAGAGACAGAGACAGCGAGAGAGACAGAGATAGAGACAGAGACTGAGACAGAGACAGAGACATATACAGAGACAGAGACCGAGATAGAGACAGAGACAGAGACAGAGGCAGAGGCAGAGGCAGAGGCAGAGGCAGAGGCAGAGACTGCGACAGAGACAATGACGGCGAGAGAGACAGAAACAGAGACGGAAACAGAGACAGACATAGAGACAGAGACAGAGGCAGAGACATAGACAGAGACAGAGACTGCGACAGAGACAGAGACCGCGAGAGAGACAGAGATAGAGACAGAGACAGAGACAGAGACAGAGAGAGAGACAGAGACAGAGACAGAGACAGAGACAGAGACAGACACAGCGACAGCGACAGAGACAGGGACAGAGAGAGAGACAGTGACAGAGACTGAGACAGAGACAGAGACAGAGATAGCGAGAGAGACAGAGATAGAGACAGAGACAGAGGCAGAGACAGAGGCAGGGACAGAGGCAGACACAGAGACAGAGACAGAGACATGGACAGGGACAGAGGCAGAGGTAAAAGCAGAGACGGAGACAGCGAGAGAGGTAGAGATAGAGGCAGAGACAGAGACAGAGTCAGAGATAGAGGCAGCGGCAGAGGCAGAGACTGCGACAGAGACAGTGACGGCGAGAGAGACAGAGATAGAGACAGCGACAGAGACAGAGACAGGGACGGAGGCAGAGACAGAGACCGAGATAGAGACAGAGACAGAGACAGAGACAGAGGCAGAGGCAGAGGCAGAGGCAGAGACTGCGACAGAGACAGTGACGGCGAGAGAGACAGAAACAGAGACAGAAGCAGAGACAGACATAGAGACAGAGACAGAGGCAGGGACAGGGGCAGAGACAGAGACAGAGACAGAGACTGCGACAGAGACAGAGACACGGAGAGAGACAGAGATAGAAACAGAGACAGAGACAGAGACAGAGACAGAGACAGCGAGAGAGACAGAGTTAGAGACAGAGACTGAGACAGAGACAGAGACATATACAGAGACAGAGACCGAGATAGAGACAGAGACAGAGACAGAGGCAGAGGCAGAGGCAGAGGCAGAGGCAGAGGCAGAGACTGCGACAGAGACAATGACGGCGAGAGAGACAGAAACAGAGACGGAAACAGAGACAGACATAGAGACAGAGACAGAGGCAGAGACATAGACAGAGACAGAGACTGCGACAGAGACAGAGACCGCGAGAGAGACAGAGATAGAGACAGAGACAGAGACAGAGACAGAGAGAGAGACAGAGACAGAGACAGAGACAGAGACAGAGACAGAGACAGCGACAGCGACAGAGACAGGGACAGAGAGAGAGACAGTGACAGAGACTGAGACAGAGACAGAGACAGAGATAGCGAGAGAGACAGAGATAGAGACAGAGACAGAGGCAGAGACAGAGGCAGGGACAGAGGCAGACACAGGGACAGAGACAGAGACATGGACAGGGACAGAGGCAGAGGTAAAAGCAGAGACGGAGACAGCGAGAGAGATAGAGATAGAGGCAGAGACAGAGACAGAGTCAGAGATAGAGGCAGCGGCAGAGGCAGAGACTGCGACAGAGACAGTGACGGCGAGAGAGACAGAGATAGAGACAGCGACAGAGACAGAGACAGGGACGGAGACAGAGACAGAAACCGAGATAGAGACAGAGACAGAGACAGAGGTAGACGCAGAGGCAAAGGCAGAGGCAGAGACTGCGACAGAGACAGTGACGGCGAGAGAGACAGAAACAGAGACAGAAACTGAGGCAGACATAGAGACAGAGACAGCGGCAGGGACAGAGGCAGAGACAGAGACAGAGACAGAGACTGCCACAGAGACAGAGACCGCGAGAGAGACAGAGATAGAGACAGCGACAGAGACAGAGACAGAGACAGCGAGAGAGACAGAGATAGAGACAGAGACAGAGACAGAGACAGAGACAGAGACAGAGACAGAGACAGAGACAGAGACAGAGACAGAGACAGAGACAGAGACAAAGACAGAGGCAGAGACAGAGACGGCGAGAGAGACAGAGATAGAGACAGAGACAGAGACAGAGACAGAGATAGAGACAGAGACAGAGACAGACACAGATACAGAGACAGAGACAGAGACAGAAGCAGAGACAGAGACAGAGACAGAGACGGAGGCAGAGACAGAGACAGAGACAGAGACAGAGACAGAGACAGAGACAGAGACACAGACAGATACAGATACAGAGACAGAGACAGATACAGAGACAGAGACAGATACAGAGACAGATACAGAGACAGAGACAGAGACAGATACAGAGACAGAGACAGAGACAGAGACAGAGACAGAGGCAGAGGCAGAGGCAGAGACTGCGACAGAGACAGTGACGGCGAGAGAGACAGAGATAGAGACAGAGACAGAGACAGAGACAGAGACAGAGACGGAGACAGAGACAGAGACAGAGACAGAGACAGAGACAGAGACAGCGACAGCGACAGAGACAGGGACAGAGAGAGAGACAGAGACAGAGACTGAGACAGAGACAGAGACAGAGATAGCGAGAGAGACAGAGATAGAGACAGAGACAGAGATTGATACAGAGACAGAGACAGACAGAGACAGAGACAGAGACAGGGACAGAGACAGAGACAGAGACAGAGACAGGGACAGAGACAGAGACAGAGACAGCGAGGGAGACAGAGATAGAGACAGAGACAGAGACAGAGACAGAGACAGGGACAGAGACAGAGACAGAGACAGCGAGGGAGACAGAGATAGAGACAGAGACAGAGACAGAGACAGAGACAGAGACTGCGACAGAGACAGAGACCGCGAGAGAGACAGAGATAGAGACAGAGACAGAGACAGAGACTGAGACAGCGAGAGAGACAGAGACAGAGACAGAGACAGAGACAGAGACAGAGACAAAGACAGAGGCAGAGACAGAGACGGCGAGAGAGACAGAGATAGAGACAGAGACAGAGACAGAGACAGAGATAGAGACAGAGACAGAGACAGACACAGATACAGAGACAGAGACAGAGACAGAAGCAGAGACAGAGACAGAGACAGAGACGGAGGCAGAGACAGAGACAGAGACAGAGACAGAGACAGATACAGATACAGAGACAGAGACAGATACAGAGACAGAGACAGATGCAGAGACAGACACAGAGACAGAGACAGATACAGAGACAGAGACAGAGACAGAGACAGAGACAGAGACAGAGACAGAGACAGAGACAGAGACAGATACAGAGACAGAGACGGAGACAGAGACAGAGACAGAGACAGAGGCAGAGACAGAGACAGAGACGGAGACAGAGACAGAGACAGAGACAGACACAGAGACAGAGACAGAGACAGAGACAGAGACGGAGACGGAGACAGAGACAGAGACAGAGACGGAGACAGAGACGGAGACAGAGACAGAGACAGCGACAGAGACAGAGACAGAGACAGAGACAGAGACAGAGACAGAGACAGAGACTGAGACAGAGACAGAGACAGAGATAGCGAGAGAGAGAGAGATAGAGACAGAGACAGAGATTGAGACAGAGACAGAGACAGACAGAGACAGAGACAGAGACAGAGACAGAGACAGAGACAGAGACAGAGACAGAGACAGAGACAGAGACAGAGACAGAGACAGAGACAGAGACAGAGACAGAGACAGAGACAGAGGCAGAGGCAGAGACTGCGACAGAGACAGTGACGGCGAGAGAGACAGAAACAGAGACAGAAACAGAGACAGACATAGAGACAGAGACAGAGGCAGAGACATAGACAGAGACAGAGACTGCGACAGAGACAGAGACCGCGAGAGAGACAGAGATAGAGACGGAGACAGAGACAGAGACAGAGAGAGAGACAGAGACAGAGACAGAGACGGAGACAGAGACAGAGACAGAGACAGAGACAGAGACGGAGGCAGAGACAGAGACAGAGACAGAGACAGAGACAGAGACAGAGGCAGAGACAGAGACAGAGACAGAGACGGAGGCAGAGACAGAGACAGAGACAGAGACAGCGGCAGAGGCAGAGAGGTCGAGAGAGACAGAGATAGAGACGGAGACGGAGACAGAGACAGAGACAGAGATAGAGACAGAGACAGAGGCAGAGACAGAGGCAGAAACAGAGGCAGAGACAGAGACAGAGACAGGGACGGAGACAGAGACAGAGACCGAGATAGAGACAGAGACAGAGACAGAGGCAGAGGCAGAGGCAGAGGCAGAGGCAGAGACTGCGACAGAGACAGTGACGGCGAGAGAGACAGAAACAGAGACAGAAGCAGAGACAGACATAGAGACAGAGACAGAGGCAGGGACAGGGGCAGAGACGGAGACAGAGACAGAGACTGCGACAGAGACAGAGACAGCGAGAGAGACAGAGATAGAGACAGAGACAGAGACAGAGAGAGAGACAGAGACAGAGACAGAGACAGAGACAGAGACAGAGACAGAGAAAGAGACAGAGACAGAGGCAGAGACAGAGACAGAAGCAGAGACAGAGACAGAGACAGAGACAGAGACAGAGACAGAGACAGAGACAGAGACGGAGACAGAGACAGAGACAGAGACAGAGACAGCGACAGCGACAGAGACAGGGACAGAGAGAGAGACAGAGACAGAGACAGATACAGAGACAGAGACAGAGACAGAGACAGAGACAGAGACAGAGACAGAGACAGAGACAGAGACAGAGACACAGGCAGAGGCAAAGGCAGAGGCAGAGACTGCGACAGAGACAGTGACGGCGAGAGAGACAGAGATAGAGACAGAGACAGAGACAGAGACAGAGACAGAGACGGAGACAGAGACAGAGACAGAGACAGAGACAGAGACAGAGACAGAGACAGCGACAGCGACAGGGACAGAGAGAGAGACAGACACAGAGACTGAGACAGAGACAGAGACAGAGATAGCGAGAGAGACAGATATAGAGACAGAGACAGAGATTTAGACAGAGACAGAGACAGACAGAGACAGAGACAGAGACAGAGACAGAGACAGAGACCGAGACAGAGACAGAGATAGAGACGGAGACGGAGACAGAGACAGAGACAGAGACAGAGACAGAGACAGAGACGGAGACAGAGACAGAGACAGAGACAGAGACAGAGACAGAGACAGAGACGGAGACAGAGACAGAGACAGAGACAGACACAGAGACAGAGACAGAGACAGAGACGGAGACGGAGACAGAGACAGAGACAGAGACGGAGACAGAGACGGAGACAGAGACAGAGACAGAGACAGAGACAGAGACAGAGACAGAGAAAGAGACAGAGACAGAGACAGCGACAGCGACAGAGACAGAGACAGAAACAGAGACAGAGTCAGAGACAGACATAGAGATAGAGACAAAGGGCAGGGACAGAGGCAGAGACGGAGACAGATACAGAGACAGAGACTGAGACAGAGACAGAGACAGAGACGGCGTGAGAGACAGAGATAGAGACAGAGACAGAGACAGAGACGGAGACAGAGACAGAGACGGAGACAGAGACAGAGAAAGAGACAGAGACAGAGACAGAGACAGCGACACAGACAGAAACAGAGACAGAGACAGAGACAGAGACAGAGACAGTGACAGAGACAGAGACAGAGACAGAGACGGCGCGAGAGACAGAGATAGAGACAGAGACAGAGACAGAGACAGATACGGCGAGAGAGACAGAGATAGAGACAGAGACAGAGACAGAGACGGAGACGGAGACAGAGACCGAGACAGAGACAGAGACAGAGACAGAGACAGAGACAGAGACAGAGACAGAGACAGAGACAGAGACAGAGACAGAGACAGAGACAGAGACAGAGACAGAAACAGAGACAGAGACAGCGACAGAGACAGAGACAGAGACAGAGACAGAGACAGAGACAGAGGCAGAGACAGAGACAGAGATAGAGACAGAGACAGAGACAGAGACGGAGACAGAGACAGAGACGGTGACAGAGACAGAGACAGAGAAAGAGACAGAGACAGAGACAGCGACGGAGACAGAAACAGAGACAGAGACAGAGAGGTCGAGAGAGACAGAGATAGAGACGGAGACAGAGACAGAGACAGAGACGGCGAGAGAGACAGAGACAGAGACAGAGACAGAGACAGACACAGAGACAGAGACAGAGACAGAGACAGAGACGGAGACAGAGACAGAGACAGAGACAGAGACAGAGACAGAGACAGAGACAGCGACAGCGACAGAGACAGGGACAGAGAGAGAGACAGAGACGGAGACTGAGACAGAGACAGAGACAGAGATAGCGAGAGAGACAGAGATAGACAGAGAGACAGAGATTGAGACAGAGACAGAGACAGACAGAGACAGAGACAGAGACAGAGACAGAGACAGAGACAGAGACAGAGACAGAGACAGAGACAGAGACAGAGACAGAGACAGAGACAGAGACAGAGACAGAGACAGAGACAGAGGCAGAGGCAGAGACTGCGACAGAGACAGTGACGGCGAGAGAGACAGAAACAGAGACAGAAACAGAGACAGACATAGAGACAGAGACAGAGGCAGAGACATAGACAGAGACAGAGACTGCGACAGAGACAGAGACCGCGAGAGAGACAGAGATAGAGACGGAGACAGAGACAGAGACAGAGAGAGAGACAGAGACAGAGACAGAGACGGAGACAGAGACAGAGACAGAGACAGAGACAGAGACGGAGGCAGAGACAGAGACAGAGACAGAGACAGAGACAGAGACAGAGGCAGAGACAGAGACAGAGACAGAGACGGAGGCAGAGACAGAGACAGAGACAGAGACAGAGACAGCGGCAGAGGCAGAGAGGTCGAGAGAGACAGAGATAGAGACGGAGACGGAGACAGAGACAGAGACAGAGATAGAGACAGAGACAGAGGCAGAGACAGAGGCAGAAACAGAGGCAGAGACAGAGACAGAGACAGGGACGGAGACAGAGACAGAGACCGAGATAGAGACAGAGACAGAGACAGAGGCAGAGGCAGAGGCAGAGGCAGAGGCAGAGACTGCGACAGAGACAGTGACGGCGAGAGAGACAGAAACAGAGACAGAAGCAGAGACAGACACAGAGACAGAGACAGAGGCAGGGACAGGGGCAGAGACGGAGACAGAGACAGAGACTGCGACAGAGACAGAGACAGCGAGAGAGACAGAGATAGAGACAGAGACAGAGACAGAGAGGGAGACAGAGACAGAGACAGAGACAGAGACAGAGACAGAGACAGAGAAAGAGACAGAGACAGAGGCAGAGACAGAGACAGAAGCAGAGACAGAGACAGAGACAGAGACAGAGACAGAGACAGAGACGGAGACAGAGACAGAGACAGAGACAGAGACAGCGACAGCGACAGAGACAGGGACAGAGAGAGAGACAGAGACAGAGACTGAGACAGAGACAGAGACAGAGATAGCGAGAGAGACAGAGATAGAGACAGAGACAGAGATTGAGACAGAGACAGGGACAGACAGAGACAGAGACAGAGACAGAGACAGAGACAGAGACAGAGACAGAGACAGAGACAGAGACAGAGACAGAGACAGAGACAGAGACGGTGTGGGAGACAGAGATAGAGACAGAGACAGAGACAGAGACAGAGACAGAGAGGTCGAGAGAGACAGAGATAGAGACGGAGACAGAGACAGAGACAGAGGCAGAGGCAGAGACTGCGACAGAGACAGTGACGGCGAGAGAGACAGAGATAGAGACAGAGACAGAGACAGAGGCAGAGGCAGAGGCAGAGGCAGAGACTGCGGCAGAGACAGTGACGGCGAGAGAGACAGAAACAGAGACAGAAACAGAGACAGACATAGAGACAGAGACAGATGCAGGGACAGGGGCGGAGACAGAGACAGAGACAGAGACTGCGACAGAGACAGAGACAGCGAGAGAGACAGAGATAGAGACAGAGACAGAGACAGAGACAGAGACAGAGACAGAGACAGAGACGGAGACAGAGACAGAGACAGAGACAGAGACAGAGACAGAGACAGAGACAGAGACAGAGACAGAGACAGAGACAGAGACAGAGACAGAGACAGAGACAGAGACAGAGACAGAGACAGAGACAGCGACAGAGACAGAGACATAGACAGAGACAGAGCCAGAGGTTGAAGCAGAGACAGAGACAGCGAGAGAGATAGAGATAGAGGCAGAGACAGAGACAGAGACAGAGATAGAGGCAGCGGCAGAGGCAGAGACTGCGTCAGAGACAGTGACGGCGAGAGAGACAGAGATAGAGACAGCGACAGAGACAGAGACAGGGACGGAGGCAGAGACAGAGACCGAGATAGAGACAGAGACAGAGACAGAGACAGAGGCAGAGGCAGAGGCAGAGGCAGAGACTGCGACAGAGACAGTGACGGCGAGAGAGACAGAAACAGAGACAGAAGCAGAGACAGACATAGAGACAGAGACAGAGGCAGGGACAGGGGCAGAGACAGAGACAGAGACAGAGACTGCGACAGAGACAGAGACACGGAGAGAGACAGAGATAGAGACAGAGACAGAGACAGAGACAGAGACAGAGACAGCGAGAGAGACAGAGATAGAGACAGAGACTGAGACAGAGACAGAGACATATACAGAGACAGAGACCGAGATAGAGACAGAGACAGAGACAGAGGCAGAGGCAGAGGCAGAGGCAGAGGCAGAGGCAGAGGCAGAGGCAGAGACTGCGACAGAGACAATGACGGCGAGAGAGACAGAAACAGAGACGGAAACAGAGACAGACATAGAGACAGAGACAGAGGCAGAGACATAGACAGAGACAGAGACTGCGACAGAGACAGAGACCGCGAGAGAGACAGAGATAGAGACAGAGACAGAGACAGAGACAGAGAGAGAGACAGAGACAGAGACAGAGACAGAGACAGAGACAGCGACAGCGACAGAGACAGGGACAGAGGGAGAGACAGTGACAGAGACTGAGACAGAGACAGAGACAGAGATAGCGAGAGAGACAGAGATAGAGACAGAGACAGAGGCAGAGAGAGAGGCAGGGACAGAGGCAGACACAGAGACAGAGACAGAGACATGGACAGGGACAGAGGCAGAGGTAAAAGCAGAGACGGAGACAGCGAGAGAGATAGAGATAGAGGCAGAGACAGAGACAGAGTCAGAGATAGAGGCAGCGGCAGAGGCAGAGACTGCGACAGAGACAGTGACGGCGAGAGAGACAGAGATAGAGACAGCGACAGAGACAGAGACAGGGACGGAGGCAGAGACAGAGACCGAGATAGAGGCAGAGACAGAGACAGAGACAGAGGCAGAGGCAGTGGCAGAGGCAGAGACTGCGACAGAGACAGTGACGGCGAGAGAGACAGAAACAGAGACAGAAGCAGAGACAGACATAGAGACAGAGACAGAGGCAGGGACAGGGGCAGAGACAGAGACAGAGACAGAGACTGCGACAGAGACAGAGACACGGAGAGAGACAGAGATAGAGACAGAGACAGAGACAGAGACAGAGACAGAGACAGAGACAGCGAGAGAGACAGAGATAGAGACAGAGACTGAGACAGAGACAGAGACATATACAGAGACAGAGACCGAGATAGAGACAGAGACAGAGACAGAGGCAGAGGCAGAGGCAGAGGCAGAGGCAGAGGCAGAGACTGCGACAGAGACAATGACGGCGAGAGAGACAGAAACAGAGACGGAAACAGAGACAGACATAGAGACAGAGACAGAGGCAGAGACATAGACAGAGACAGAGACTGCGACAG
>NC_134985.1:490000-502500 GCF_050947335.1 Megachile rotundata | reverse complement strand
GAGACAGAGATAGAGACAGAGACAGAGACAGAGGCAGAGGCAGAGGCAGAGGCAGAGACTGCGGCAGAGACAGTGACGGCGAGAGAGACAGAAACAGAGACAGAAACAGAGACAGACATAGAGACAGAGACAGATGCAGGGACAGGGGCGGAGACAGAGACAGAGACAGAGACTGCGACAGAGACAGAGACAGCGAGAGAGACAGAGATAGAGACAGAGACAGAGACAGAGACAGAGACAGAGACAGAGACAGAGACGGAGACAGAGACAGAGACAGAGACAGAGACACAGACAGAGACAGAGACAGAGACAGAGACAGAGACAGAGTCAGAGACAGAGACAGAGACAGAGACAGAGACAGAGACAGAGACAGAGACAGCGACAGAGACAGAGACATAGACAGAGACAGAGCCAGAGGTTGAAGCAGAGACAGAGACAGCGAGAGAGATAGAGATAGAGGCAGAGACAGAGACAGAGACAGAGATAGAGGCAGCGGCAGAGGCAGAGACTGCGACAGAGACAGTGACGGCGAGAGAGACAGAGATAGAGACAGCGACAGAGACAGAGACAGGGACGGAGGCAGAGACAGAGACCGAGATAGAGACAGAGACAGAGACAGAGACAGAGGCAGAGGCAGAGGCAGAGGCAGAGACTGCGACAGAGACAGTGACGGCGAGAGAGACAGAAACAGAGACAGAAGCAGAGACAGACATAGAGACAGAGACAGAGGCAGGGACAGGGGCAGAGACAGAGACAGAGACAGAGACAGAGACAGAGACAGCGACAGCGACAGAGACAGGGACAGAGAGAGAGACAGTGACAGAGACTGAGACAGAGACAGAGACAGAGATAGCGAGAGAGACAGAGATAGAGACAGAGACAGAGGCAGAGACAGAGGCAGGGACAGAGGCAGACACAGAGACAGAGACAGAGACATGGACAGGGACAGAGGCAGAGGTAAAAGCAGAGACGGAGACAGCGAGAGAGATAGAGATAGAGGCAGAGACAGAGACAGAGTCAGAGATAGAGGCAGCGGCAGAGGCAGAGACTGCGACAGAGACAGTGACGGCGAGAGAGACAGAGATAGAGACAGCGACAGAGACAGAGACAGGGACGGAGACAGAGACAGAAACCGAGATAGAGACAGAGACAGAGACAGAGGTAGACGCAGAGGCAAAGGCAGAGGCAGAGACTGCGACAGAGACAGTGACGGCGAGAGAGACAGAAACAGAGACAGAAACAGAGGCAGACATAGAGACAGAGACAGCGGCAGGGACAGAGGCAGAGACAGAGACAGAGACAGAGACAGAGATAGAGACAGAGACAGAGACAGACACAGATACAGAGGCAGAGACAGAGACAGAAGCAGAGACAGAGACAGAGACAGAGACGGAGGCAGAGACAGAGACAGAGACAGAGACAGAGACAGAGACAGAGACAGAGACAGAGACAGATACAGATACAGAGACAGAGACAGATACAGAGACAGAGACAGATACAGAGACAGATACAGAGACAGAGACAGATACAGAGACAGAGACAGAGACAGAGACAGAGACAGAGACAGAGACGGAGACAGAGACAGAGACAGAGACAGAGACAGAGACAGCGACAGCGACAGAGACAGGGACAGAGAGAGAGACAGAGACAGAGACTGAGACAGAGACAGAGACAGAGATAGCGAGAGAGAGAGAGATAGAGACAGAGACAGAGATTGATACAGAGACATAGACAGACAGAGACAGAGACAGAGACAGAGACAGAGACAGAGACAGAGACAGAGACAGAGACAGAGACAGGGACAGAGACAGAGACAGAGACAGCGAGGGAGACAGAGATAGAGACAGAGACAGAGACAGAGACAGAGACAGAGACAGAGACTGCGACAGAGACAGAGACCGCGAGAGAGACAGAGATAGAGACAGAGACAGAGACAGAGACTGAGACAGCGGGAGAGACAGAGACAGAGACAGAGACAGAGACAAAGACAGAGGCAGAGACAGAGATGGCGAGAGAGACAGAGATAGAGACAGAGACAGAGACAGAGACAGAGATAGAGACAGAGACAGAGACAGACACAGATACAGAGACAGAGACAGAGACAGAAGCAGAGACAGAGACAGAGACAGAGACGGAGGCAGAGACAGAGACAGAGACAGAGACAGAGACAGAGACAGATACAGAGACAGAGACAGAGACAGATACAGAGACAGAGACAGATGCAGAGACAGACACAGAGACAGAGACAGATACAGAGACAGAGACAGAGACAGAGACAGAGACAGAGACACAGACAGAGACAGAGACAGAGACAGAGGCAGAGGCAAAGGCAGAGGCAGAGACTGCGACAGAGACAGTGACGGCGAGAGAGACAGAGATAGAGACAGAGACAGAGACAGAGACAGAGACAGAGACGGAGACAGAGACAGAGACAGAGACAGAGACAGAGACAGAGACAGCGACAGCGACAGGGACAGAGAGAGAGACAGACACAGAGACTGAGACAGAGACAGAGACAGAGATAGCGAGAGAGACAGATATAGAGACAGAGACAGAGATTGAGACAGAGACAGAGACAGACAGAGACAGAGACAGAGACAGAGACAGAGACAGAGACAGAGACCGAGACAGAGACAGAGATAGAGACGGAGACGGAGACAGAGACAGAGACAGAGACAGAGACAGAGACAGAGACGGAGACAGAGACAGAGACAGAGACAGAGACAGAAACAGAGACAGGGACGGAGACAGAGACAGAGACAGAGACAGACACAGAGACAGAGACAGAGACAGAGACGGAGACGGAGACAGAGACAGAGACAGAGACGGAGACAGAGACGGAGACAGAGACAGAGACAGAGACAGAGACAGAGACAGAGAAAGAGACAGAGACAGAGACAGCGACAGCGACAGAGACAGAGACAGAAACAGAGACAGAGTCAGAGACAGACATAGAGACAGAGACAAAGGGCAGGGACAGAGGCAGAGACGGAGACAGATACAGAGACAGAGACTGAGACAGAGACAGAGACAGAGACGGCGTGAGAGACAGAGATAGAGACAGAGACAGAGACAGAGACGGAGACAGAGACAGAGACGGAGACAGAGACAGAGAAAGAGACAGAGACAGAGACAGAGACAGAGACAGCGACAGAGACAGAAACAGAGACAGAGACAGAGACAGAGACAGAGACAGTGACAGAGACAGAGACAGAGACAGAGACGGCGCGAGAGACAGAGATAGAGACAGAGACAGAGACAGAGACAGATACGGCGAGAGAGACAGAGATAGAGACAGAGACAGAGACAGAGACGGAGACGGAGACAGAGACCGAGACAGAGACAGAGACAGAGACAGAGACAGAGACAGAGACAGAGACAGAGACAGAGACAGAGACAGAGACAGAGACAGAGACAGAAACAGAGACAGAGACAGCGACAGAGACAGAGACAGAGACAGAGACAGAGACAGAGACAGAGACAGAGGCAGAGACAGAGACAGAGATAGAGACAGAGACAGAGACAGAGACGGAGACAGAGACAGAGACGGAGACAGAGACAGAGACAGAGAAAGAGACAGAGACAGAGACAGCGACGGAGACAGAAACAGAGACAGAGACAGAGAGGTCGAGAGAGACAGAGATAGAGACGGAGACAGAGACAGAGACAGAGACGGCGAGAGAGACAGAGACAGAGACAGAGACAGAGACAGACACAGAGACAGAGACAGAGACAGAGACAGAGACAGATACAGAGACAGAGACAGAGACAGAGACAGAGACAGAGACAGAGAAAGAGACAGAGACAGAGACAGAGACAGAGACAGAGACAGCGACAGAGACAGAGACAGAGACAGAGACAGAGACAGAGACAGAGACAGAGACGGAGACAGAGACAGAGACAGAGACAGAGACAGAGACAGAGACAGAGACAGCGACAGCGACAGAGACAGGGACAGAGAGAGAGACAGAGACGGAGACTGAGACAGAGACAGAGACAGAGATAGCGAGAGAGACAGAGATAGACAGAGAGACAGAGATTGAGACAGAGACAGAGACAGACAGAGACAGAGACAGAGACAGAGACAGAGACAGAGACAGAGACAGAGACAGAGACAGAGACAGAGACAGAGACAGAGACAGAGACAGAGACAGAGGCAGAGGCAGAGACTGCGACAGAGACAGTGACGGCGAGAGAGACAGAAACAGAGACAGAAACAGAGACAGACATAGAGACAGAGACAGAGGCAGAGACATAGACAGAGACAGAGACTGCGACAGAGACAGAGACCGCGAGAGAGACAGAGATAGAGACGGAGACAGAGACAGAGACAGAGAGAGAGACAGAGACAGAGACAGAGACGGAGACAGAGACAGAGACAGAGACAGAGACAGAGACAGAGACAGCGACAGCGACAGAGACAGGGACAGAGAGAGAGACAGAGACAGAGACTGAGACAGAGACAGAGACAGAGATAGCGAGAGAGACAGAGATAGAGAGAGAGACAGAGATTGAGACAGAGACAGAGACAGACAGAGACAGAGACAGAGACAGAGACAGAGACAGAGACAGAGACAGAGACAAAGACAGAGACAGACACAGATACAGAGACAGAGACAGAGACAGAAGCAGAGCCAGAGACAGAGACAGAGACGGAGGCAGAGACAGAGACAGAGACAGAGACAGAGACAGAGACAGAGGCAGAGACAGAGACAGAGACAGAGACGGAGGCAGAGACAGAGACAGAGACAGAGACAGAGACAGCGGCAGAGGCAGAGAGGTCGAGAGAGACAGAGATAGAGACGGAGACAGAGACAGAGACAGAGACAGAGATAGAGACAGAGACAGAGGCAGAGACAGAGGCAGAGACAGAGGCAGAGACAGAGACAGAGACAGGGACGGAGACAGAGACAGAGACCGAGATAGAGACAGAGACAGAGACAGAGGCAGAGGCAGAGGCAGAGGCAGAGGCAGAGACTGCGACAGAGACAGTGACGGCGAGAGAGACAGAAACAGAGACAGAAGCAGAGACAGACATAGAGACAGAGACAGAGGCAGGGACAGGGGCAGAGACGGAGACAGAGACAGAGACTGCGACAGAGACAGAGACAGCGAGAGAGACAGAGATAGAGACAGAGACAGAGACAGAGAGAGAGACAGAGACAGAGACAGAGACAGAGACAGAGACAGAGACAGAGAAAGAGACAGAGACAGAGGCAGAGACAGAGACAGAAGCAGAGACAGAGACAGAGACAGAGACAGAGACAGAGACAGAGACAGAGACAGAGACAGAGACGGAGACAGAGACAGAGACAGAGACAGAGACAGCGACAGCGACAGAGACAGGGACAGAGAGAGTGACAGAGACAGAGACTGAGACAGAGACAGAGACAGAGATAGCGAGAGAGACAGAGATAGAGACAGAGACAGAGATTGAGACAGAGACAGGGACAGACAGAGACAGAGACAGAGACAGAGACAGAGACAGAGACAGAGACAGAGACAGAGACAGAGACAGAGACAGAGACAGAGACGGTGTGAGAGACAGAGATAGAGACAGAGACAGAGAGAGAGACAGAGACAGAGAGGTCGAGAGAGACAGAGATAGAGACGGAGACAGAGACAGAGACAGAGGCAGAGGCAGAGACTGCGACAGAGACAGTGACGGCGAGAGAGACAGAGATAGAGACAGAGACAGAGACAGAGGCAGAGGCAGAGGCAGAGGCAGAGACTGCGGCAGAGACAGTGACGGCGAGAGAGACAGAAACAGAGACAGAAACAGAGACAGACATAGAGACAGAGACAGATGCAGGGACAGGGGCGGAGACAGAGACAGAGACAGAGACTGCGACAGAGACAGAGACAGCGAGAGAGACAGAGATAGAGACAGAGACAGAGACAGAGACAGAGACAGAGACAGAGACAGAGACGGAGACAGAGACAGAGACAGAGACAGAGACACAGACAGAGACAGAGACAGAGACAGAGACAGAGACAGAGTCAGAGACAGAGACAGAGACAGAGACAGAGACAGAGACAGAGACAGAGACAGCGACAGAGACAGAGACATAGACAGAGACAGAGCCAGAGGTTGAAGCAGAGACAGAGACAGCGAGAGAGATAGAGATAGAGGCAGAGACAGAGACAGAGACAGAGATAGAGGCAGCGGCAGAGGCAGAGACTGCGACAGAGACAGTGACGGCGAGAGAGACAGAGATAGAGACAGCGACAGAGACAGAGACAGGGACGGAGGCAGAGACAGAGACCGAGATAGAGACAGAGACAGAGACAGAGACAGAGGCAGAGGCAGAGGCAGAGGCAGAGACTGCGACAGAGACAGTGACGGCGAGAGAGACAGAAACAGAGACAGAAGCAGAGACAGACATAGAGACAGAGACAGAGGCAGGGACAGGGGCAGAGACAGAGACAGAGACAGAGACTGCGACAGAGACAGAGACACGGAGAGAGACAGAGATAGAGACAGAGACAGAGACAGAGACAGAGACAGAGACAGCGAGAGAGACAGAGATAGAGACAGAGACTGAGACAGAGACAGAGACATATACAGAGACAGAGACCGAGATAGAGACAGAGACAGAGACAGAGGCAGAGGCAGAGGCAGAGGCAGAGGCAGAGGCAGAGACTGCGACAGAGACAATGACGGCGAGAGAGACAGAAACAGAGACGGAAACAGAGACAGACATAGAGACAGAGACAGAGGCAGAGACATAGACAGAGACAGAGACTGCGACAGAGACAGAGACCGCGAGAGAGACAGAGATAGAGACAGAGACAGAGACAGAGACAGAGAGAGAGACAGAGACAGAGACAGAGACAGAGACAGAGACAGAGACAGCGACAGCGACAGAGACAGGGACAGAGAGAGAGACAGTGACAGAGACTGAGACAGAGACAGAGACAGAGATAGCGAGAGAGACAGAGATAGAGACAGAGACAGAGGCAGAGACAGAGGCAGGGACAGAGGCAGACACAGAGACAGAGACAGAGACATGGACAGGGACAGAGGCAGAGGTAAAAGCAGAGACGGAGACAGCGAGAGAGGTAGAGATAGAGGCAGAGACAGAGACAGAGTCAGAGATAGAGGCAGCGGCAGAGGCAGAGACTGCGACAGAGACAGTGACGGCGAGAGAGACAGAGATAGAGACAGCGACAGAGACAGAGACAGGGACGGAGGCAGAGACAGAGACCGAGATAGAGACAGAGACAGAGACAGAGACAGAGGCAGAGGCAGAGGCAGAGGCAGAGACTGCGACAGAGACAGTGACGGCGAGAGAGACAGAAACAGAGACAGAAGCAGAGACAGACATAGAGACAGAGACAGAGGCAGGGACAGGGGCAGAGACAGAGACAGAGACAGAGACTGCGACAGAGACAGAGACACGGAGAGAGACAGAGATAGAAACAGAGACAGAGACAGAGACAGAGACAGAGACAGCGAGAGAGACAGAGATAGAGACAGAGACTGAGACAGAGACAGAGACATATACAGAGACAGAGACCGAGATAGAGACAGAGACAGAGACAGAGGCAGAGGCAGAGGCAGAGGCAGAGGCAGAGGCAGAGGCAGAGACTGCGACAGAGACAATGACGGCGAGAGAGACAGAAACAGAGACGGAAACAGAGACAGACATAGAGACAGAGACAGAGGCAGAGACATAGACAGAGACAGAGACTGCGACAGAGACAGAGACCGCGAGAGAGACAGAGATAGAGACAGAGACAGAGACAGAGACAGAGAGAGAGACAGAGACAGAGACAGAGACAGAGACAGAGACAGAGACAGCGACAGCGACAGAGACAGGGACAGAGAGAGGGACAGTGACAGAGACTGAGACAGAGACAGAGACAGAGATAGCGAGAGAGACAGAGATAGAGACAGAGACAGAGGCAGAGACAGAGGCAGGGACAGAGGCAGACACAGGGACAGAGACAGAGACATGGACAGGGACAGAGGCAGAGGTAAAAGCAGAGACGGAGACAGCGAGAGAGATAGAGATAGAGGCAGAGACAGAGACAGAGTCAGAGATAGAGGCAGCGGCAGAGGCAGAGACTGCGACAGAGACAGTGACGGCGAGAGAGACAGAGATAGAGACAGCGACAGAGACAGAGACAGGGACGGAGACAGAGACAGAAACCGAGATAGAGACAGAGACAGAGACAGAGGTAGACGCAGAGGCAAAGGCAGAGGCAGAGACTGCGACAGAGACAGTGACGGCGAGAGAGACAGAAACAGAGACAGAAACAGAGGCAGACATAGAGACAGAGACAGCGGCAGGGACAGAGGCAGAGACAGAGACAGAGACAGAGACTGCCACAGAGACAGAGACCGCGAGAGAGACAGAGATAGAGACAGCGACAGAGACAGAGACAGAGACAGCGAGAGAGACAGAGATAGAGACAGAGACAGAGACAGAGACAGAGACAGAGACAGAGACAGAGACAGAGACAGAGACAGAGACAGAGACAGAGACAGAGACAAAGACAGAGGCAGAGACAGAGACGGCGAGAGAGACAGAGATAGAGACAGAGACAGAGACAGAGACAGAGATAGAGACAGAGACAGAGACAGACACAGATACAGAGACAGAGACAGAGACAGAAGCAGAGACAGAGACAGAGACAGAGACGGAGGCAGAGACAGAGACGGAGACAGAGACAGAGACAGAGACAGAGACACAGACAGATACAGATACAGAGACAGAGACAGATACAGAGACAGAGACAGATACAGAGACAGATACAGAGACAGAGACAGAGACAGATACAGAGACAGAGACAGAGACAGAGACAGAGACAGAGGCAGAGGCAGAGGCAGAGACTGCGACAGAGACAGTGACGGCGAGAGAGACAGAGATAGAGACAGAGACAGAGACAGAGACAGAGACAGAGACGGAGACAGAGACAGAGACAGAGACAGAGACAGAGACAGAGACAGCGACAGCGACAGAGACAGGGACAGAGAGAGAGACAGAGACAGAGACTGAGACAGAGACAGAGACAGAGATAGCGAGAGAGACAGAGATAGAGACAGAGACAGAGATTGATACAGAGACAGAGACAGACAGAGACAGAGACAGAGACAGGGACAGAGACAGAGACAGAGACAGAGACAGGGACAGAGACAGAGACAGAGACAGCGAGGGAGACAGAGATAGAGACAGAGACAGAGACAGAGACAGAGACAGGGACAGAGACAGAGACAGAGACAGCGAGGGAGACAGAGATAGAGACAGAGACAGAGACAGAGACAGAGACAGAGACTGCGACAGAGACAGAGACCGCGAGAGAGACAGAGATAGAGACAGAGACAGAGACAGAGACTGAGACAGCGAGAGAGACAGAGACAGAGACAGAGACAGAGACAGAGACAGAGACAAAGACAGAGGCAGAGACAGAGACGGCGAGAGAGACAGAGATAGAGACAGAGACAGAGACAGAGACAGAGATAGAGACAGAGACAGAGACAGACACAGATACAGAGACGGAGACAGAGACAGAAGCAGAGACAGAGACAGAGACAGAGACGGAGGCAGAGACAGAGACAGAGACAGAGACAGAGACAGATACAGATACAGAGACAGAGACAGATACAGAGACAGAGACAGATGCAGAGACAGACACAGAGACAGAGACAGATACAGAGACAGAGACAGAGACAGAGACAGAGACAGAGACAGAGACAGAGACAGAGACAGATACAGAGACAGAGACGGAGACAGAGACAGAGACAGAGACAGAGGCAGAGACAGAGACAGAGACGGAGACAGAGACAGAGACAGAGACAGACACAGAGACAGAGACAGAGACAGAGACAGAGACGGAGACGGAGACAGAGACAGAGACAGAGACGGAGACAGAGACGGAGACAGAGACAGAGACAGCGACAGAGACAGAGACAGAGACAGAGACAGAGACAGAGACAGAGACTGAGACAGAGACAGAGACAGAGATAGCGAGAGAGAGAGAGATAGAGACAGAGACAGAGATTGAGACAGAGACAGAGACAGACAGAGACAGAGACAGAGACAGAGACAGAGACAGAGACAGAGACAGAGACAGAGACAGAGACAGAGACAGAGACAGAGACAGAGACAGAGACAGAGACAGAGACAGAGACAGAGACAGAGGCAGAGGCAGAGACTGCGACAGAGACAGTGACGGCGAGAGAGACAGAAACAGAGACAGAAACAGAGACAGACATAGAGACAGAGACAGAGGCAGAGACATAGACAGAGACAGAGACTGCGACAGAGACAGAGACCGCGAGAGAGACAGAGATAGAGACGGAGACAGAGACAGAGACAGAGAGAGAGACAGAGACAGAGACAGAGACGGAGACAGAGACAGAGACAGAGACAGAGACAGAGACGGAGGCAGAGACAGAGACAGAGACAGAGACAGAGACAGAGACAGAGGCAGAGACAGAGACAGAGACAGAGACGGAGGCAGAGACAGAGACAGAGACAGAGACAGCGGCAGAGGCAGAGAGGTCGAGAGAGACAGAGATAGAGACGGAGACGGAGACAGAGACAGAGACAGAGATAGAGACAGAGACAGAGGCAGAGACAGAGGCAGAAACAGAGGCAGAGACAGAGACAGAGACAGGGACGGAGACAGAGACAGAGACCGAGATAGAGACAGAGACAGAGACAGAGGCAGAGGCAGAGGCAGAGGCAGAGGCAGAGACTGCGACAGAGACAGTGACGGCGAGAGAGACAGAAACAGAGACAGAAGCAGAGACAGACATAGAGACAGAGACAGAGGCAGGGACAGGGGCAGAGACTGCGACAGAGACAGAGACTGCGACAGAGACAGAGACAGCGAGAGAGACAGAGATAGAGACAGAGACAGAGACAGAGAGAGAGACAGAGACAGAGACAGAGACAGAGACAGAGACAGAGACAGAGAAAGAGACAGAGACAGAGGCAGAGACAGAGACAGAAGCAGAGACAGAGACAGAGACAGAGACAGAGACAGAGACAGAGACAGAGACAGAGACGGAGACAGAGACAGAGACAGAGACAGAGACAGCGACAGCGACAGAGACAGGGACAGAGAGAGAGACAGAGACAGAGACTGAGACAGAGACAGAGACAGAGATAGCGAGAGAGACAGAGATAGAGACAGAGACAGAGATTGAGACAGAGACAGGGACAGACAGAGACAGAGACAGAGACAGAGACAGAGACAGAGACAGAGACAGAGACAGAGACGGTGTGGGAGACAGAGATAGAGACAGAGACAGAGACAGAGACAGAGACAGAGAGGTCGAGAGAGACAGAGATAGAGACGGAGACAGAGACAGAGACAGAGGCAGAGGCAGAGACTGCGACAGAGACAGTGACGGCGAGAGAGACAGAGATAGAGACAGAGACAGAGACAGAGGCAGAGGCAGAGGCAGAGGCAGAGACTGCGGCAGAGACAGTGACGGCGAGAGAGACAGAAACAGAGACAGAAACAGAGACAGACATAGAGACAGAGACAGATGCAGGGACAGGGGCGGAGACAGAGACAGAGACAGAGACAGAGAGGTCGAGAGAGACAGAGATAGAGACGGAGACAGAGACAGAGACAGAGGCAGAGGCAGAGACTGCGACAGAGACAGTGACGGCGAGAGAGACAGAGATAGAGACAGAGACAGAGACAGAGGCAGAGGCAGAGGCAGAGGCAGAGACTGCGGCAGAGACAGTGACGGCGAGAGAGACAGAAACAGAGACAGAAACAGAGACAGACATAGAGACAGAGACAGATGCAGGGACAGGGGCGGAGACAGAGACAGAGACAGAGACTGCGACAGAGACAGAGACAGCGAGAGAGACAGAGATAGAGACAGAGACAGAGACAGAGACAGAGACAGAGACAGAGACAGAGACGGAGACAGAGACAGAGACAGAGACAGAGACAGAGACAGAGACAGAGACAGAGACAGAGACAGAGACAGAGACAGAGACAGAGACAGAGACAGAGACAGAGACAGAGACAGAGACAGAGACAGAGACAGAGACAGAGACAGAGACAGAGACAGAGACAGAGACAGAGACAGAGACAGAGACAGAGACAGCGACAGAGACAGAGACATAGACAGAGACAGAGCCAGAGGTTGAAGCAGAGACAGAGACAGCGAGAGAGATAGAGATAGAGGCAGAGACAGAGACAGAGACAGAGATAGAGGCAGCGGCAGAGGCAGAGACTGCGACAGAGACAGTGACGGCGAGAGAGACAGAGATAGAGACAGCGACAGAGACAGAGACAGGGACGGAGGCAGAGACAGAGACCGAGATAGAGACAGAGACAGAGACAGAGACAGAGGCAGAGGCAGAGGCAGAGGCAGAGACTGCGACAGAGACAGTGACGGCGAGAGAGACAGAAACAGAGACAGAAGCAGAGACAGACATAGAGACAGAGACAGAGGCAGGGACAGGGGCAGAGACAGAGACAGAGACACGGAGAGAGACAGAGATAGAGACAGAGACAGAGAC
>NC_134985.1:427500-485000 GCF_050947335.1 Megachile rotundata | reverse complement strand
GACAGAGACAGAGACAGAGACAGAGACAGAGACAGAGACAGAGACAGAGACAGAGACAGAGACAGAGACAGAGACGGTGTGAGAGACAGAGATAGAGACAGAGACAGAGACAGAGACAGAGACAGAGAGGTCGAGAGAGACAGAGATAGAGACGGATACAGAGACAGAGACAGAGGCAGAGGCAGAGACTGCGACAGAGACAGTGACGGCGAGAGAGACAGAGATAGAGACAGAGACAGAGACAGAGGCAGAGGCAGAGGCAGAGGCAGAGACTGCGGCAGAGACAGTGACGGCGAGAGAGACAGAAACAGAGACAGAAACAGAGACAGACATAGAGACAGAGACAGATGCAGGGACAGGGGCGGAGACAGAGACAGAGACAGAGACAGAGACAGAGACAGAGACAGAGACGGAGACAGAGACAGAGACAGAGACAGAGACAGAGACAGAGACAGAGACAGAGACAGAGACAGAGACAGAGTCAGAGACAGAGACAGAGACAGAGACAGAGACAGAGACAGAGACAGAGACAGAGACAGAGACAGAGACAGCGACAGAGACAGAGACATAGACAGAGACAGAGCCAGAGGTTGAAGCAGAGACAGAGACAGCGAGAGAGATAGAGATAGAGGCAGAGACAGAGACAGAGACAGAGAGAGAGACAGAGACAGAGACAGAGACAGAGACAGAGACAGAGACAGAGACAGCGACAGCGACAGAGACAGGGACAGAGAGAGAGACAGTGACAGAGACTGAGACAGAGACAGAGACAGAGATAGCGAGAGAGACAGAGATAGAGACAGAGACAGAGGCAGAGACAGAGGCAGGGACAGAGGCAGACACAGAGACAGAGACAGAGACATGGACAGGGACAGAGGCAGAGGTAAAAGCAGAGACGGAGACAGCGAGAGAGGTAGAGATAGAGGCAGAGACAGAGACAGAGTCAGAGATAGAGGCAGCGGCAGAGGCAGAGACTGCGACAGAGACAGTGACGGCGAGAGAGACAGAGATAGAGACAGCGACAGAGACAGAGACAGGGACGGAGGCAGAGACAGAGACCGAGATAGAGACAGAGACAGAGACAGAGACAGAGGCAGAGGCAGAGGCAGAGGCAGAGACTGCGACAGAGACAGTGACGGCGAGAGAGACAGAAACAGAGACAGAAGCAGAGACAGACATAGAGACAGAGACAGAGGCAGGGACAGGGGCAGAGACAGAGACAGAGACAGAGACTGCGACAGAGACAGAGACACGGAGAGAGACAGAGATAGAAACAGAGACAGAGACAGAGACAGAGACAGAGACAGCGAGAGAGACAGAGATAGAGACAGAGACTGAGACAGAGACAGAGACATATACAGAGACAGAGACCGAGATAGAGACAGAGACAGAGACAGAGGAAGAGGCAGAGGCAGAGGCAGAGGCAGAGGCAGAGACTGCGACAGAGACAATGACGGCGAGAGAGACAGAAACAGAGACGGAAACAGAGACAGACATAGAGACAGAGACAGAGGCAGAGACATAGACAGAGACAGAGACTGCGACAGAGACAGAGACCGCGAGAGAGACAGAGATAGAGACAGAGACAGAGACAGAGACAGAGAGAGAGACAGAGACAGAGACAGAGACAGAGACAGAGACAGAGACAGCGACAGCGACAGAGACAGGGACAGAGAGAGAGACAGTGACAGAGACTGAGACAGAGACAGAGACAGAGATAGCGAGAGAGACAGAGATAGAGACAGAGACAGAGGCAGAGACAGAGGCAGGGACAGAGGCAGACACAGGGACAGAGACAGAGACATGGACAGGGACAGAGGCAGAGGTAAAAGCAGAGACGGAGACAGCGAGAGAGATAGAGATAGAGGCAGAGACAGAGACAGAGTCAGAGATAGAGGCAGCGGCAGAGGCAGAGACTGCGACAGAGACAGTGACGGCGAGAGAGACAGAGATAGAGACAGCGACAGAGACAGAGACAGGGACGGAGACAGAGACAGAAACCGAGATAGAGACAGAGACAGAGACAGAGGTAGACGCAGAGGCAAAGGCAGAGGCAGAGACTGCGACAGAGACAGTGACGGCGAGAGAGACAGAAACAGAGACAGAAACAGAGGCAGACATAGAGACAGAGACAGCGGCAGGGACAGAGGCAGAGACAGAGACAGAGACAGAGACTGCCACAGAGACAGAGACCGCGAGAGAGACAGAGATAGAGACAGCGACAGAGACAGAGACAGAGACAGCGAGAGAGACAGAGATAGAGACAGAGACAGAGACAGAGACAGAGACAGAGACAGAGACAGAGACAGAGACAGAGACAGAGACAGAGACAGAGACAGAGACAGAGACAGAGACAGAGACAGAGACAAAGACAGAGGCAGAGACAGAGACGGCGAGAGAGACAGAGATAGAGACAGAGACAGAGACAGAGACAGAGATAGAGACAGAGACAGAGACAGACACAGATACAGAGACAGAGACAGAGACAGAAGCAGAGACAGAGACAGAGACAGAGACGGAGGCAGAGACAGAGACAGAGACAGAGACAGAGACAGAGACAGAGACACAGACAGATACAGATACAGAGACAGAGACAGATACAGAGACAGAGACAGATACAGAGACAGATACAGAGACAGAGACAGAGACAGATACAGAGACAGAGACAGAGACAGAGACAGAGACAGAGGCAGAGGCAGAGGCAGAGACAGAGACAGCGAGGGAGACAGAGATAGAGACAGAGACAGAGACAGAGACAGAGACAGGGACAGAGACAGAGACAGAGACAGCGAGGGAGACAGAGATAGAGACAGAGACAGAGACAGAGACAGAGACAGAGACTGCGACAGAGACAGAGACCGCGAGAGAGACAGAGATAGAGACAGAGACAGAGACAGAGACTGAGACAGCGAGAGAGACAGAGACAGAGACAGAGACAGAGACAGAGACAGAGACAGAGACAGAGACAAAGACAGAGGCAGAGACAGAGACGGCGAGAGAGACAGAGATAGAGACAGAGACAGAGACAGAGACAGAGATAGAGACAGAGACAGAGACAGACACAGATACAGAGACAGAGACAGAGACAGAAGCAGAGACAGAGACAGAGACAGAGACGGAGGCAGAGACAGAGACAGAGACAGAGACAGAGACAGATACAGATACAGAGACAGAGACAGATACAGAGACAGAGACAGATGCAGAGACAGACACAGAGACAGAGACAGATACAGAGACAGAGACAGAGACAGAGACAGAGACAGAGACAGAGACAGAGACAGAGACAGAGACAGAGACAGAGACGGAGACAGAGACAGAGACAGAGACAGAGGCAGAGACAGAGACAGAGACGGAGACAGAGACAGAGACAGAGACAGACACAGAGACAGAGACAGAGACAGAGACAGAGACGGAGACGGAGACAGAGACAGAGACAGAGACGGAGACAGAGACGGAGACAGAGACAGAGACAGCGACAGAGACAGAGACAGAGACAGAGACAGAGACAGAGACAGAGACAGAGACAGAGACAGAGACAGAGACAGAGACAGAGACGGAGACAGAGACAGAGACAGAGACAGAGACAGAGACAGAGAAAGAGACAGAGACAGAGACAGAGACAGAGATAGAGACAGCGACATAGACAGAGACAGAGACAGAGACAGAGACAGAGACAGAGACAGAGACAGAGGCAGAGACAGAGACAGAAGCAGAGACAGAGACAGAGACAGAGACAGAGACAGAGACAGAGACAGAGACAGAGACAGAGACGGAGACAGAGACAGAGACAGAGACAGAGACAGCGACAGCGACAGAGACAGGGACAGAGAGAGTGACAGAGACAGAGACTGAGACAGAGACAGAGACAGAGATAGCGAGAGAGACAGAGATAGAGACAGAGACAGAGATTGAGACAGAGACAGGGACAGACAGAGACAGAGACAGAGACAGAGACAGAGACAGAGACAGAGACAGAGACAGAGACAGAGACAGAGACAGAGACAGAGACGGTGTGAGAGACAGAGATAGAGACAGAGACAGAGAGAGAGACAGAGACAGAGAGGTCGAGAGAGACAGAGATAGAGACGGAGACAGAGACAGAGACAGAGGCAGAGGCAGAGACTGCGACAGAGACAGTGACGGCGAGAGAGACAGAGATAGAGACAGAGACAGAGACAGAGGCAGAGGCAGAGGCAGAGGCAGAGACTGCGGCAGAGACAGTGACGGCGAGAGAGACAGAAACAGAGACAGAAACAGAGACAGACATAGAGACAGAGACAGATGCAGGGACAGGGGCGGAGACAGAGACAGAGACAGAGACTGCGACAGAGACAGAGACAGCGAGAGAGACAGAGATAGAGACAGAGACAGAGACAGAGACAGAGACAGAGACAGAGACAGAGACGGAGACAGAGACAGAGACAGAGACAGAGACACAGACAGAGACAGAGACAGAGACAGAGACAGAGACAGAGTCAGAGACAGAGACAGAGACAGAGACAGAGACAGAGACAGAGACAGAGACAGCGACAGAGACAGAGACATAGACAGAGACAGAGCCAGAGGTTGAAGCAGAGACAGAGACAGCGAGAGAGATAGAGATAGAGGCAGAGACAGAGACAGAGACAGAGATAGAGGCAGCGGCAGAGGCAGAGACTGCGACAGAGACAGTGACGGCGAGAGAGACAGAGATAGAGACAGCGACAGAGACAGAGACAGGGACGGAGGCAGAGACAGAGACCGAGATAGAGACAGAGACAGAGACAGAGACAGAGGCAGAGGCAGAGGCAGAGGCAGAGACTGCGACAGAGACAGTGACGGCGAGAGAGACAGAAACAGAGACAGAAGCAGAGACAGACATAGAGACAGAGACAGAGGCAGGGACAGGGGCAGAGACAGAGACAGAGACAGAGACTGCGACAGAGACAGAGACACGGAGAGAGACAGAGATAGAGACAGAGACAGAGACAGAGACAGAGACAGAGACAGCGAGAGAGACAGAGATAGAGACAGAGACTGAGACAGAGACAGAGACATATACAGAGACAGAGACCGAGATAGAGACAGAGACAGAGACAGAGGCAGAGGCAGAGGCAGAGGCAGAGGCAGAGGCAGAGACTGCGACAGAGACAATGACGGCGAGAGAGACAGAAACAGAGACGGAAACAGAGACAGACATAGAGACAGAGACAGAGGCAGAGACATAGACAGAGACAGAGACTGCGACAGAGACAGAGACCGCGAGAGAGACAGAGATAGAGACAGAGACAGAGACAGAGACAGAGAGAGAGACAGAGACAGAGACAGAGACAGAGACAGAGACAGAGACAGCGACAGCGACAGAGACAGGGACAGAGAGAGAGACAGTGACAGAGACTGAGACAGAGACAGAGACAGAGATAGCGAGAGAGACAGAGATAGAGACAGAGACAGAGGCAGAGACAGAGGCAGGGACAGAGGCAGACACAGAGACAGAGACAGAGACATGGACAGGGACAGAGGCAGAGGTAAAAGCAGAGACGGAGACAGCGAGAGAGGTAGAGATAGAGGCAGAGACAGAGACAGAGTCAGAGATAGAGGCAGCGGCAGAGGCAGAGACTGCGACAGAGACAGTGACGGCGAGAGAGACAGAGATAGAGACAGCGACAGAGACAGAGACAGGGACGGAGGCAGAGACAGAGACCGAGATAGAGACAGAGACAGAGACAGAGACAGAGGCAGAGGCAGAGGCAGAGGCAGAGACTGCGACAGAGACAGTGACGGCGAGAGAGACAGAAACAGAGACAGAAGCAGAGACAGACATAGAGACAGAGACAGAGGCAGGGACAGGGGCAGAGACAGAGACAGAGACAGAGACTGCGACAGAGACAGAGACACGGAGAGAGACAGAGATAGAAACAGAGACAGAGACAGAGACAGAGACAGAGACAGCGAGAGAGACAGAGATAGAGACAGAGACTGAGACAGAGACAGAGACATATACAGAGACAGAGACCGAGATAGAGACAGAGACAGAGACAGAGGCAGAGGCAGAGGCAGAGGCAGAGGCAGAGGCAGAGGCAGAGACTGCGACAGAGACAATGACGGCGAGAGAGACAGAAACAGAGACGGAAACAGAGACAGACATAGAGACAGAGACAGAGGCAGAGACATAGACAGAGACAGAGACTGCGACAGAGACAGAGACCGCGAGAGAGACAGAGATAGAGACAGAGACAGAGACAGAGACAGAGAGAGAGACAGAGACAGAGACAGAGACAGAGACAGAGACAGAGACAGCGACAGCGACAGAGACAGGGACAGAGAGAGGGACAGTGACAGAGACTGAGACAGAGACAGAGACAGAGATAGCGAGAGAGACAGAGATAGAGACAGAGACAGAGGCAGAGACAGAGGCAGGGACAGAGGCAGACACAGGGACAGAGACAGAGACATGGACAGGGACAGAGGCAGAGGTAAAAGCAGAGACGGAGACAGCGAGAGAGATAGAGATAGAGGCAGAGACAGAGACAGAGTCAGAGATAGAGGCAGCGGCAGAGGCAGAGACTGCGACAGAGACAGTGACGGCGAGAGAGACAGAGATAGAGACAGCGACAGAGACAGAGACAGGGACGGAGACAGAGACAGAAACCGAGATAGAGACAGAGACAGAGACAGAGGTAGACGCAGAGGCAAAGGCAGAGGCAGAGACTGCGACAGAGACAGTGACGGCGAGAGAGACAGAAACAGAGACAGAAACAGAGGCAGACATAGAGACAGAGACAGCGGCAGGGACAGAGGCAGAGACAGAGACAGAGACAGAGACTGCCACAGAGACAGAGACCGCGAGAGAGACAGAGATAGAGACAGCGACAGAGACAGAGACAGAGACAGCGAGAGAGACAGAGATAGAGACAGAGACAGAGACAGAGACAGAGACAGAGACAGAGACAAAGACAGAGGCAGAGACAGAGACGGCGAGAGAGACAGAGATAGAGACAGAGACAGAGACAGAGACAGAGATAGAGACAGAGACAGAGACAGACACAGATACAGAGACAGAGACAGAGACAGAAGCAGAGACAGAGACAGAGACAGAGACGGAGGCAGAGACAGAGACAGAGACAGAGACAGAGACAGAGACAGAGACACAGACAGATACAGATACAGAGACAGAGACAGATACAGAGACAGAGACAGATACAGAGACAGATACAGAGACAGAGACAGAGACAGATACAGAGACAGAGACAGAGACAGAGACAGAGACAGAGGCAGAGGCAGAGGCAGAGACAGAGACAGCGAGGGAGACAGAGATAGAGACAGAGACAGAGACAGAGACAGAGACAGGGACAGAGACAGAGACAGAGACAGCGAGGGAGACAGAGATAGAGACAGAGACAGAGACAGAGACAGAGACAGAGACTGCGACAGAGACAGAGACCGCGAGAGAGACAGAGATAGAGACAGAGACAGAGACAGAGACTGAGACAGCGAGAGAGACAGAGACAGAGACAGAGACAGAGACAGAGACAGAGACAGAGACAGAGACAAAGACAGAGGCAGAGACAGAGACGGCGAGAGAGACAGAGATAGAGACAGAGACAGAGACAGAGACAGAGATAGAGACAGAGACAGAGACAGACACAGATACAGAGACAGAGACAGAGACAGAAGCAGAGACAGAGACAGAGACAGAGACGGAGGCAGAGACAGAGACAGAGACAGAGACAGAGACAGATACAGATACAGAGACAGAGACAGATACAGAGACAGAGACAGATGCAGAGACAGACACAGAGACAGAGACAGATACAGAGACAGAGACAGAGACAGAGACAGAGACAGAGACAGAGACAGAGACAGAGACAGAGACAGAGACAGAGACGGAGACAGAGACAGAGACAGAGACAGAGGCAGAGACAGAGACAGAGACGGAGACAGAGACAGAGACAGAGACAGACACAGAGACAGAGACAGAGACAGAGACAGAGACGGAGACGGAGACAGAGACAGAGACAGAGACGGAGACAGAGACGGAGACAGAGACAGAGACAGCGACAGAGACAGAGACAGAGACAGAGACAGAGACAGAGACAGAGACAGAGACAGAGACAGAGACAGAGACAGAGACAGAGACGGAGACAGAGACAGAGACAGAGACAGAGACAGAGACAGAGAAAGAGACAGAGACAGAGACAGAGACAGAGATAGAGACAGCGACATAGACAGAGACAGAGACAGAGACAGAGACAGAGACAGAGACAGAGACAGAGGCAGAGACAGAGACAGAAGCAGAGACAGAGACAGAGACAGAGACAGAGACAGAGACAGAGACAGAGACAGAGACAGAGACGGAGACAGAGACAGAGACAGAGACAGAGACAGCGACAGCGACAGAGACAGGGACAGAGAGAGTGACAGAGACAGAGACTGAGACAGAGACAGAGACAGAGATAGCGAGAGAGACAGAGATAGAGACAGAGACAGAGATTGAGACAGAGACAGGGACAGACAGAGACAGAGACAGAGACAGAGACAGAGACAGAGACAGAGACAGAGACAGAGACAGAGACAGAGACAGAGACAGAGACGGTGTGAGAGACAGAGATAGAGACAGAGACAGAGAGAGAGACAGAGACAGAGAGGTCGAGAGAGACAGAGATAGAGACGGAGACAGAGACAGAGACAGAGGCAGAGGCAGAGACTGCGACAGAGACAGTGACGGCGAGAGAGACAGAGATAGAGACAGAGACAGAGACAGAGGCAGAGGCAGAGGCAGAGGCAGAGACTGCGGCAGAGACAGTGACGGCGAGAGAGACAGAAACAGAGACAGAAACAGAGACAGACATAGAGACAGAGACAGATGCAGGGACAGGGGCGGAGACAGAGACAGAGACAGAGACTGCGACAGAGACAGAGACAGCGAGAGAGACAGAGATAGAGACAGAGACAGAGACAGAGACAGAGACAGAGACAGAGACAGAGACGGAGACAGAGACAGAGACAGAGACAGAGACACAGACAGAGACAGAGACAGAGACAGAGACAGAGACAGAGTCAGAGACAGAGACAGAGACAGAGACAGAGACAGAGACAGAGACAGAGACAGCGACAGAGACAGAGACATAGACAGAGACAGAGCCAGAGGTTGAAGCAGAGACAGAGACAGCGAGAGAGATAGAGATAGAGGCAGAGACAGAGACAGAGACAGAGATAGAGGCAGCGGCAGAGGCAGAGACTGCGACAGAGACAGTGACGGCGAGAGAGACAGAGATAGAGACAGCGACAGAGACAGAGACAGGGACGGAGGCAGAGACAGAGACCGAGATAGAGACAGAGACAGAGACAGAGACAGAGGCAGAGGCAGAGGCAGAGGCAGAGACTGCGACAGAGACAGTGACGGCGAGAGAGACAGAAACAGAGACAGAAGCAGAGACAGACATAGAGACAGAGACAGAGGCAGGGACAGGGGCAGAGACAGAGACAGAGACAGAGACTGCGACAGAGACAGAGACACGGAGAGAGACAGAGATAGAGACAGAGACAGAGACAGAGACAGAGACAGAGACAGCGAGAGAGACAGAGATAGAGACAGAGACTGAGACAGAGACAGAGACATATACAGAGACAGAGACCGAGATAGAGACAGAGACAGAGACAGAGGCAGAGGCAGAGGCAGAGGCAGAGGCAGAGGCAGAGACTGCGACAGAGACAATGACGGCGAGAGAGACAGAAACAGAGACGGAAACAGAGACAGACATAGAGACAGAGACAGAGGCAGAGACATAGACAGAGACAGAGACTGCGACAGAGACAGAGACCGCGAGAGAGACAGAGATAGAGACAGAGACAGAGACAGAGACAGAGAGAGAGACAGAGACAGAGACAGAGACAGAGACAGAGACAGAGACAGCGACAGCGACAGAGACAGGGACAGAGAGAGAGACAGTGACAGAGACTGAGACAGAGACAGAGACAGAGATAGCGAGAGAGACAGAGATAGAGACAGAGACAGAGGCAGAGACAGAGGCAGGGACAGAGGCAGACACAGAGACAGAGACAGAGACATGGACAGGGACAGAGGCAGAGGTAAAAGCAGAGACGGAGACAGCGAGAGAGGTAGAGATAGAGGCAGAGACAGAGACAGAGTCAGAGATAGAGGCAGCGGCAGAGGCAGAGACTGCGACAGAGACAGTGACGGCGAGAGAGACAGAGATAGAGACAGCGACAGAGACAGAGACAGGGACGGAGGCAGAGACAGAGACCGAGATAGAGACAGAGACAGAGACAGAGACAGAGGCAGAGGCAGAGGCAGAGGCAGAGACTGCGACAGAGACAGTGACGGCGAGAGAGACAGAAACAGAGACAGAAGCAGAGACAGACATAGAGACAGAGACAGAGGCAGGGACAGGGGCAGAGACAGAGACAGAGACAGAGACTGCGACAGAGACAGAGACACGGAGAGAGACAGAGATAGAAACAGAGACAGAGACAGAGACAGAGACAGAGACAGCGAGAGAGACAGAGATAGAGACAGAGACTGAGACAGAGACAGAGACATATACAGAGACAGAGACCGAGATAGAGACAGAGACAGAGACAGAGGCAGAGGCAGAGGCAGAGGCAGAGGCAGAGGCAGAGGCAGAGACTGCGACAGAGACAATGACGGCGAGAGAGACAGAAACAGAGACGGAAACAGAGACAGACATAGAGACAGAGACAGAGGCAGAGACATAGACAGAGACAGAGACTGCGACAGAGACAGAGACCGCGAGAGAGACAGAGATAGAGACAGAGACAGAGACAGAGACAGAGAGAGAGACAGAGACAGAGACAGAGACAGAGACAGAGACAGAGACAGCGACAGCGACAGAGACAGGGACAGAGAGAGGGACAGTGACAGAGACTGAGACAGAGACAGAGACAGAGATAGCGAGAGAGACAGAGATAGAGACAGAGACAGAGGCAGAGACAGAGGCAGGGACAGAGGCAGACACAGGGACAGAGACAGAGACATGGACAGGGACAGAGGCAGAGGTAAAAGCAGAGACGGAGACAGCGAGAGAGATAGAGATAGAGGCAGAGACAGAGACAGAGTCAGAGATAGAGGCAGCGGCAGAGGCAGAGACTGCGACAGAGACAGTGACGGCGAGAGAGACAGAGATAGAGACAGCGACAGAGACAGAGACAGGGACGGAGACAGAGACAGAAACCGAGATAGAGACAGAGACAGAGACAGAGGTAGACGCAGAGGCAAAGGCAGAGGCAGAGACTGCGACAGAGACAGTGACGGCGAGAGAGACAGAAACAGAGACAGAAACAGAGGCAGACATAGAGACAGAGACAGCGGCAGGGACAGAGGCAGAGACAGAGACAGAGACAGAGACTGCCACAGAGACAGAGACCGCGAGAGAGACAGAGATAGAGACAGCGACAGAGACAGAGACAGAGACAGCGAGAGAGACAGAGATAGAGACAGAGACAGAGACAGAGACAGAGACAGAGACAGAGACAGAGACAGAGACAGAGACAGAGACAGAGACAGAGACAGAGACAAAGACAGAGGCAGAGACAGAGACGGCGAGAGAGACAGAGATAGAGACAGAGACAGAGACAGAGACAGAGATAGAGACAGAGACAGAGACAGACACAGATACAGAGACAGAGACAGAGACAGAAGCAGAGACAGAGACAGAGACAGAGACGGAGGCAGAGACAGAGACGGAGACAGAGACAGAGACAGAGACAGAGACACAGACAGATACAGATACAGAGACAGAGACAGATACAGAGACAGAGACAGATACAGAGACAGATACAGAGACAGAGACAGAGACAGATACAGAGACAGAGACAGAGACAGAGACAGAGACAGAGGCAGAGGCAGAGGCAGAGACTGCGACAGAGACAGTGACGGCGAGAGAGACAGAGATAGAGACAGAGACAGAGACAGAGACAGGGACAGAGACGGAGACAGAGACAGAGACAGAGACAGAGACAGAGACAGAGACAGCGACAGCGACAGAGACAGGGACAGAGAGAGAGACAGAGACAGAGACTGAGACAGAGACAGAGACAGAGATAGCGAGAGAGACAGAGATAGAGACAGAGACAGAGATTGATACAGAGACAGAGACAGACAGAGACAGAGACAGAGACAGGGACAGAGACAGAGACAGAGACAGAGACAGGGACAGAGACAGAGACAGAGACAGCGAGGGAGACAGAGATAGAGACAGAGACAGAGACAGAGACAGAGACAGGGACAGAGACAGAGACAGAGACAGCGAGGGAGACAGAGATAGAGACAGAGACAGAGACAGAGACAGAGACAGAGACTGCGACAGAGACAGAGACCGCGAGAGAGACAGAGATAGAGACAGAGACAGAGACAGAGACTGAGACAGCGAGAGAGACAGAGACAGAGACAGAGACAGAGACAGAGACAGAGACAAAGACAGAGGCAGAGACAGAGACGGCGAGAGAGACAGAGATAGAGACAGAGACAGAGACAGAGACAGAGATAGAGACAGAGACAGAGACAGACACAGATACAGAGACGGAGACAGAGACAGAAGCAGAGACAGAGACAGAGACAGAGACGGAGGCAGAGACAGAGACAGAGACAGAGACAGAGACAGATACAGATACAGAGACAGAGACAGATACAGAGACAGAGACAGATGCAGAGACAGACACAGAGACAGAGACAGATACAGAGACAGAGACAGAGACAGAGACAGAGACAGAGACAGAGACAGAGACAGAGACAGATACAGAGACAGAGACGGAGACAGAGACAGAGACAGAGACAGAGGCAGAGACAGAGACAGAGACGGAGACAGAGACAGAGACAGAGACAGACACAGAGACAGAGACAGAGACAGAGACAGAGACGGAGACGGAGACAGAGACAGAGACAGAGACGGAGACAGAGACGGAGACAGAGACAGAGACAGCGACAGAGACAGAGACAGAGACAGAGACAGAGACAGAGACAGAGACTGAGACAGAGACAGAGACAGAGATAGCGAGAGAGAGAGAGATAGAGACAGAGACAGAGATTGAGACAGAGACAGAGACAGACAGAGACAGAGACAGAGACAGAGACAGAGACAGAGACAGAGACAGAGACAGAGACAGAGACAGAGACAGAGACAGAGACAGAGACAGAGACAGAGACAGAGACAGAGACAGAGACAGAGGCAGAGGCAGAGACTGCGACAGAGACAGTGACGGCGAGAGAGACAGAAACAGAGACAGAAACAGAGACAGACATAGAGACAGAGACAGAGGCAGAGACATAGACAGAGACAGAGACTGCGACAGAGACAGAGACCGCGAGAGAGACAGAGATAGAGACGGAGACAGAGACAGAGACAGAGAGAGAGACAGAGACAGAGACAGAGACGGAGACAGAGACAGAGACAGAGACAGAGACAGAGACGGAGGCAGAGACAGAGACAGAGACAGAGACAGAGACAGAGACAGAGGCAGAGACAGAGACAGAGACAGAGACGGAGGCAGAGACAGAGACAGAGACAGAGACAGCGGCAGAGGCAGAGAGGTCGAGAGAGACAGAGATAGAGACGGAGACGGAGACAGAGACAGAGACAGAGATAGAGACAGAGACAGAGGCAGAGACAGAGGCAGAAACAGAGGCAGAGACAGAGACAGAGACAGGGACGGAGACAGAGACAGAGACCGAGATAGAGACAGAGACAGAGACAGAGGCAGAGGCAGAGGCAGAGGCAGAGGCAGAGACTGCGACAGAGACAGTGACGGCGAGAGAGACAGAAACAGAGACAGAAGCAGAGACAGACATAGAGACAGAGACAGAGGCAGGGACAGGGGCAGAGACTGCGACAGAGACAGAGACTGCGACAGAGACAGAGACAGCGAGAGAGACAGAGATAGAGACAGAGACAGAGACAGAGAGAGAGACAGAGACAGAGACAGAGACAGAGACAGAGACAGAGACAGAGAAAGAGACAGAGACAGAGGCAGAGACAGAGACAGAAGCAGAGACAGAGACAGAGACAGAGACAGAGACAGAGACAGAGACAGAGACAGAGACGGAGACAGAGACAGAGACAGAGACAGAGACAGCGACAGCGACAGAGACAGGGACAGAGAGAGAGACAGAGACAGAGACTGAGACAGAGACAGAGACAGAGATAGCGAGAGAGACAGAGATAGAGACAGAGACAGAGATTGAGACAGAGACAGGGACAGACAGAGACAGAGACAGAGACAGAGACAGAGACAGAGACAGAGACAGAGACAGAGACGGTGTGGGAGACAGAGATAGAGACAGAGACAGAGACAGAGACAGAGACAGAGAGGTCGAGAGAGACAGAGATAGAGACGGAGACAGAGACAGAGACAGAGGCAGAGGCAGAGACTGCGACAGAGACAGTGACGGCGAGAGAGACAGAGATAGAGACAGAGACAGAGACAGAGGCAGAGGCAGAGGCAGAGGCAGAGACTGCGGCAGAGACAGTGACGGCGAGAGAGACAGAAACAGAGACAGAAACAGAGACAGACATAGAGACAGAGACAGATGCAGGGACAGGGGCGGAGACAGAGACAGAGACAGAGACTGCGACAGAGACAGAGACAGCGAGAGAGACAGAGATAGAGACAGAGACAGAGACAGAGACAGAGACAGAGACAGAGACAGAGACGGAGACAGAGACAGAGACAGAGACAGAGACAGAGACAGAGACAGAGACAGAGACAGAGACAGAGACAGAGACAGAGACAGAGACAGAGACAGAGACAGAGACAGAGACAGAGACAGAGACAGAGACAGAGACAGAGACAGAGACAGAGACAGAGACAGAGACAGAGACAGAGACAGAGACAGCGACAGAGACAGAGACATAGACAGAGACAGAGCCAGAGGTTGAAGCAGAGACAGAGACAGCGAGAGAGATAGAGATAGAGGCAGAGACAGAGACAGAGACAGAGATAGAGGCAGCGGCAGAGGCAGAGACTGCGACAGAGACAGTGACGGCGAGAGAGACAGAGATAGAGACAGCGACAGAGACAGAGACAGGGACGGAGGCAGAGACAGAGACCGAGATAGAGACAGAGACAGAGACAGAGACAGAGGCAGAGGCAGAGGCAGAGGCAGAGACTGCGACAGAGACAGTGACGGCGAGAGAGACAGAAACAGAGACAGAAGCAGAGACAGACATAGAGACAGAGACAGAGGCAGGGACAGGGGCAGAGACAGAGACAGAGACACGGAGAGAGACAGAGATAGAGACAGAGACAGAGACAGAGACAGAGACAGAGACAGCGAGAGAGACAGAGATAGAGACAGAGACTGAGACAGAGACAGAGACATATACAGAGACAGAGACCGAGATAGAGACAGAGACAGAGACAGAGGCAGAGGCAGAGGCAGAGGCAGAGGCAGAGACTGCGACAGAGACAATGACGGCGAGAGAGACAGAAACAGAGACGGAAACAGAGACAGACATAGAGACAGAGACAGAGGCAGAGACATAGACAGAGACAGAGACTGCGACAGAGACAGAGACCGCGAGAGAGACAGAGATAGAGACAGAGACAGAGACAGAGACAGAGAGAGAGACAGAGACAGAGACAGAGACAGAGACAGAGACAGAGACAGCGACAGCGACAGAGACAGGGACAGAGGGAGAGACAGTGACAGAGACTGAGACAGAGACAGAGACAGAGATAGCGAGAGAGACAGAGATAGAGACAGAGACAGAGGCAGAGAGAGAGGCAGGGACAGAGGCAGACACAGAGACAGAGACAGAGACATCGACAGGGACAGAGGCAGAGGTAAAAGCAGAGACGGAGACAGCGAGAGAGATAGAGATAGAGGCAGAGACAGAGACAGAGTCAGAGATAGAGGCAGCGGCAGAGGCAGAGACTGCGACAGAGACAGTGACGGCGAGAGAGACAGAGATAGAGACAGAGACAGAGGCAGAGACAGAGGCAGGGACAGAGGCAGACACAGAGACAGAGACAGAGACATGGACAGGGACAGAGGCAGAGGTAAAAGCAGAGACGGAGACAGCGAGAGAGATAGAGATAGAGGCAGAGACAGAGACAGAGTCAGAGATAGAGGCAGCGGCAGAGGCAGAGACTGCGACAGAGACAGTGACGGCGAGAGAGACAGAGATAGAGACAGCGACAGAGACAGAGACAGGGACGGAGACAGAGACAGAAACCGAGATAGAGACAGAGACAGAGACAGAGGTAGACGCAGAGGCAAAGGCAGAGGCAGAGACTGCGACAGAGACAGTGACGGCGAGAGAGACAGAAACAGAGACAGAAACAGAGGCAGACATAGAGACAGAGACAGCGGCAGGGACAGAGGCAGAGACAGAGACAGAGACAGAGACAGAGATAGAGACAGAGACAGAGACAGACACAGATACAGAGGCAGAGACAGAGACAGAAGCAGAGACAGAGACAGAGACAGAGACGGAGGCAGAGACAGAGACAGAGACAGAGACAGAGACAGAGACAGAGACAGAGACAGATACAGATACAGAGACAGAGACAGATACAGAGACAGAGACAGATACAGAGACAGATACAGAGACAGAGACAGATACAGAGACAGAGACAGAGACAGAGACAGAGACAGAGACAGAGACGGAGACAGAGACAGAGACAGAGACAGAGACAGAGACAGCGACAGCGACAGAGACAGGGACAGAGAGAGAGACAGAGACAGAGACTGAGACAGAGACAGAGACAGAGACTGAGACAGCGGGAGAGACAGAGACAGAGACAGAGACAGAGACAAAGACAGAGGCAGAGACAGAGACGGCGAGAGAGACAGAGATAGAGACAGAGACAGAGACAGAGACAGAGATAGAGACAGAGACAGAGACAGACACAGATACAGAGACAGAGACAGAGACAGAAGCAGAGACAGAGACAGAGACAGAGACGGAGGCAGAGACAGAGACAGAGACAGAGACAGAGACAGAGACAGATACAGAGACAGAGACAGAGACAGATACAGAGACAGAGACAGATGCAGAGACAGACACAGAGACAGAGACAGATACAGAGACAGAGACAGGGACAGAGACAGAGACAGAGACACAGACAGAGACAGAGACAGAGACAGAGGCAGAGGCAAAGGCAGAGGCAGAGACTGCGACAGAGACAGTGACGGCGAGAGAGACAGAGATAGAGACAGAGACAGAGACAGAGACAGAGACAGAGACGGAGACAGAGACAGAGACAGAGACAGAGACAGAGACAGAGACAGCGACAGCGACAGGGACAGAGAGAGAGACAGACACAGAGACTGAGACAGAGACAGAGACAGAGATAGCGAGAGAGACAGATATAGAGACAGAGACAGAGATTGAGACAGAGACAGAGACAGACAGAGACAGAGACAGAGACAGAGACAGAGACAGAGACAGAGACAGAGACCGAGACAGAGACAGAGATAGAGACGGAGACGGAGACAGAGACAGAGACAGAGACAGAGACAGAGACAGAGACGGAGACAGAGACAGAGACAGAGACAGAGACAGAGACAGAGACAGGGACGGAGACAGAGACAGAGACAGAGACAGACACAGAGACAGAGACAGAGACAGAGACGGAGACGGAGACAGAGACAGAGACAGAGACGGAGACAGAGACGGAGACAGAGACAGAGACAGAGACAGAGACAGAGACAGAGAAAGAGACAGAGACAGAGACAGAGACAGCGACAGCGACAGAGACAGAGACAGAAACAGAGACAGAGTCAGAGACAGACATAGAGACAGAGACAAAGGGCAGGGACAGAGGCAGAGACGGAGACAGATACAGAGACAGAGACTGAGACAGAGACAGAGACAGAGACGGCGTGAGAGACAGAGATAGAGACAGAGACAGAGACAGAGACGGAGACAGAGACAGAGACGGAGACAGAGACAGAGAAAGAGACAGAGACAGAGACAGAGACAGAGACAGCGACAGAGACAGAAACAGAGACAGAGACAGAGACAGAGACAGAGACAGTGACAGAGACAGAGACAGAGACAGAGACGGCGCGAGAGACAGAGATAGAGACAGAGACAGAGACAGAGACAGATACGGCGAGAGAGACAGAGATAGAGACAGAGACAGAGACAGAGACGGAGACGGAGACAGAGACCGAGACAGAGACAGAGACAGAGACAGAGACAGAGACAGAGACAGAGACAGAGACAGAGACAGAGACAGAGACAGAGACAGAGACAGAGACAGAAACAGAGACAGAGACAGCGACAGAGACAGAGACAGAGACAGAGACAGAGACAGAGACAGAGGCAGAGACAGAGACAGAGATAGAGACAGAGACAGAGACAGAGACGGAGACAGAGACAGAGACGGAGACAGAGACAGAGACAGAGAAAGAGACAGAGACAGAGACAGCGACGGAGACAGAAACAGAGACAGAGACAGAGAGGTCGAGAGAGACAGAGATAGAGACAGAGACAGAGACAGAGACAGAGACGGCGAGAGAGACAGAGACAGAGACAGAGACAGAGACAGACACAGAGACAGAGACAGAGACAGAGACAGAGACAGATACAGAGACAGAGACAGAGACAGAGACAGAGACAGAGACAGAGAAAGAGACAGAGACAGAGACAGAGACAGAGACAGAGACAGCGACAGAGACAGAGACAGAGACAGAGACAGAGACAGAGACAGAGACAGAGACAGAGACGGAGACAGAGACAGAGACAGAGACAGAGACAGAGACAGAGACAGAGACAGCGACAGCGACAGAGACAGGGACAGAGAGAGAGACAGAGACGGAGACTGAGACAGAGACAGAGACAGAGATAGCGAGAGAGACAGAGATAGACAGAGAGACAGAGATTGAGACAGAGACAGAGACAGACAGAGACAGAGACAGAGACAGAGACAGAGACAGAGACAGAGACAGAGACAGAGACAGAGACAGAGACAGAGACAGAGACAGAGACAGAGACAGAGACAGAGACAGAGGCAGAGGCAGAGACTGCGACAGAGACAGTGACGGCGAGAGAGACAGAAACAGAGACAGAAACAGAGACAGACATAGAGACAGAGACAGAGGCAGAGACATAGACAGAGACAGAGACTGCGACAGAGACAGAGACCGCGAGAGAGACAGAGATAGAGACGGAGACAGAGACAGAGACAGAGAGAGAGACAGAGACAGAGACAGAGACGGAGACAGAGACAGAGACAGAGACAGAGACAGAGACAGCGACAGCGACAGAGACAGGGACAGAGAGAGAGACAGAGACAGAGACTGAGACAGAGACAGAGACAGAGATAGCGAGAGAGACAGAGATAGAGAGAGAGACAGAGATTGAGACAGAGACAGAGACAGACAGAGACAGAGACAGAGACAGAGACAGAGACAGAGACAGAGACAGAGACAGAGACAAAGACAGAGACAGACACAGATACAGAGACAGAGACAGAGACAGAAGCAGAGCCAGAGACAGAGACAGAGACGGAGGCAGAGACAGAGACAGAGACAGAGACAGAGACAGAGACAGAGGCAGAGACAGAGACAGAGACAGAGACGGAGGCAGAGACAGAGACAGAGACAGAGACAGAGACAGCGGCAGAGGCAGAGAGGTCGAGAGAGACAGAGATAGAGACGGAGACAGAGACAGAGACAGAGACAGAGATAGAGACAGAGACAGAGGCAGAGACAGAGGCAGAGACAGAGGCAGAGACAGAGACAGAGACAGGGACGGAGACAGAGACAGAGACCGAGATAGAGACAGAGACAGAGACAGAGGCAGAGGCAGAGGCAGAGGCAGAGGCAGAGACTGCGACAGAGACAGTGACGGCGAGAGAGACAGAAACAGAGACAGAAGCAGAGACAGACATAGAGACAGAGACAGAGGCAGGGACAGGGGCAGAGACGGAGACAGAGACAGAGACTGCGACAGAGACAGAGACAGCGAGAGAGACAGAGATAGAGACAGAGACAGAGACAGAGAGAGAGACAGAGACAGAGACAGAGACAGAGACAGAGACAGAGACAGAGAAAGAGACAGAGACAGAGGCAGAGACAGAGACAGAAGCAGAGACAGAGACAGAGACAGAGACAGAGACAGAGACAGAGACAGAGACAGAGACAGAGACGGAGACAGAGTCAGAGACAGAGACAGAGACAGCGACAGCGACAGAGACAGGGACACAGAGAGTGACAGAGACAGAGACTGAGACAGAGACAGAGACAGAGATAGCGAGAGAGACAGAGATAGAGACAGAGACAGAGATTGAGACAGAGACAGGGACAGACAGAGACAGAGACAGAGACAGAGACAGAGACAGAGACAGAGACAGAGACAGAGACAGAGACAGAGACAGAGACAGAGACGGTGTGAGAGACAGAGATAGAGACAGAGACAGAGACAGAGACAGAGACAGAGAGGTCGAGAGAGACAGAGATAGAGACGGATACAGAGACAGAGACAGAGGCAGAGGCAGAGACTGCGACAGAGACAGTGACGGCGAGAGAGACAGAGATAGAGACAGAGACAGAGACAGAGGCAGAGGCAGAGGCAGAGGCAGAGACTGCGGCAGAGACAGTGACGGCGAGAGAGACAGAAACAGAGACAGAAACAGAGACAGACATAGAGACAGAGACAGATGCAGGGACAGGGGCGGAGACAGAGACAGAGACAGAGACAGAGACAGAGACAGAGACAGAGACGGAGACAGAGACAGAGACAGAGACAGAGACAGAGACAGAGACAGAGACAGAGACAGAGACAGAGACAGAGTCAGAGACAGAGACAGAGACAGAGACAGAGACAGAGACAGAGACAGAGACAGAGACAGAGACAGAGACAGCGACAGAGACAGAGACATAGACAGAGACAGAGCCAGAGGTTGAAGCAGAGACAGAGACAGCGAGAGAGATAGAGATAGAGGCAGAGACAGAGACAGAGACAGAGAGAGAGACAGAGACAGAGACAGAGACAGAGACAGAGACAGAGACAGAGACAGCGACAGCGACAGAGACAGGGACAGAGAGAGAGACAGTGACAGAGACTGAGACAGAGACAGAGACAGAGATAGCGAGAGAGACAGAGATAGAGACAGAGACAGAGGCAGAGACAGAGGCAGGGACAGAGGCAGACACAGAGACAGAGACAGAGACATGGACAGGGACAGAGGCAGAGGTAAAAGCAGAGACGGAGACAGCGAGAGAGGTAGAGATAGAGGCAGAGACAGAGACAGAGTCAGAGATAGAGGCAGCGGCAGAGGCAGAGACTGCGACAGAGACAGTGACGGCGAGAGAGACAGAGATAGAGACAGCGACAGAGACAGAGACAGGGACGGAGGCAGAGACAGAGACCGAGATAGAGACAGAGACAGAGACAGAGACAGAGGCAGAGGCAGAGGCAGAGGCAGAGACTGCGACAGAGACAGTGACGGCGAGAGAGACAGAAACAGAGACAGAAGCAGAGACAGACATAGAGACAGAGACAGAGGCAGGGACAGGGGCAGAGACAGAGACAGAGACAGAGACTGCGACAGAGACAGAGACACGGAGAGAGACAGAGATAGAAACAGAGACAGAGACAGAGACAGAGACAGAGACAGCGAGAGAGACAGAGATAGAGACAGAGACTGAGACAGAGACAGAGACATATACAGAGACAGAGACCGAGATAGAGACAGAGACAGAGACAGAGGAAGAGGCAGAGGCAGAGGCAGAGGCAGAGGCAGAGACTGCGACAGAGACAATGACGGCGAGAGAGACAGAAACAGAGACGGAAACAGAGACAGACATAGAGACAGAGACAGAGGCAGAGACATAGACAGAGACAGAGACTGCGACAGAGACAGAGACCGCGAGAGAGACAGAGATAGAGACAGAGACAGAGACAGAGACAGAGAGAGAGACAGAGACAGAGACAGAGACAGAGACAGAGACAGAGACAGCGACAGCGACAGAGACAGGGACAGAGAGAGAGACAGTGACAGAGACTGAGACAGAGACAGAGACAGAGATAGCGAGAGAGACAGAGATAGAGACAGAGACAGAGGCAGAGACAGAGGCAGGGACAGAGGCAGACACAGGGACAGAGACAGAGACATGGACAGGGACAGAGGCAGAGGTAAAAGCAGAGACGGAGACAGCGAGAGAGATAGAGATAGAGGCAGAGACAGAGACAGAGTCAGAGATAGAGGCAGCGGCAGAGGCAGAGACTGCGACAGAGACAGTGACGGCGAGAGAGACAGAGATAGAGACAGCGACAGAGACAGAGACAGGGACGGAGACAGAGACAGAAACCGAGATAGAGACAGAGACAGAGACAGAGGTAGACGCAGAGGCAAAGGCAGAGGCAGAGACTGCGACAGAGACAGTGACGGCGAGAGAGACAGAAACAGAGACAGAAACAGAGGCAGACATAGAGACAGAGACAGCGGCAGGGACAGAGGCAGAGACAGAGACAGAGACAGAGACTGCCACAGAGACAGAGACCGCGAGAGAGACAGAGATAGAGACAGCGACAGAGACAGAGACAGAGACAGCGAGAGAGACAGAGATAGAGACAGAGACAGAGACAGAGACAGAGACAGAGACAGAGACAGAGACAGAGACAGAGACAGAGACAGAGACAGAGACAGAGACAGAGACAGAGACAGAGACAGAGACAAAGACAGAGGCAGAGACAGAGACGGCGAGAGAGACAGAGATAGAGACAGAGACAGAGACAGAGACAGAGATAGAGACAGAGACAGAGACAGACACAGATACAGAGACAGAGACAGAGACAGAAGCAGAGACAGAGACAGAGACAGAGACGGAGGCAGAGACAGAGACAGAGACAGAGACAGAGACAGAGACAGAGACACAGACAGATACAGATACAGAGACAGAGACAGATACAGAGACAGAGACAGATACAGAGACAGATACAGAGACAGAGACAGAGACAGATACAGAGACAGAGACAGAGACAGAGACAGAGACAGAGGCAGAGGCAGAGGCAGAGACAGAGACAGCGAGGGAGACAGAGATAGAGACAGAGACAGAGACAGAGACAGAGACAGGGACAGAGACAGAGACAGAGACAGCGAGGGAGACAGAGATAGAGACAGAGACAGAGACAGAGACAGAGACAGAGACTGCGACAGAGACAGAGACCGCGAGAGAGACAGAGATAGAGACAGAGACAGAGACAGAGACTGAGACAGCGAGAGAGACAGAGACAGAGACAGAGACAGAGACAGAGACAGAGACAGAGACAGAGACAAAGACAGAGGCAGAGACAGAGACGGCGAGAGAGACAGAGATAGAGACAGAGACAGAGACAGAGACAGAGATAGAGACAGAGACAGAGACAGACACAGATACAGAGACAGAGACAGAGACAGAAGCAGAGACAGAGACAGAGACAGAGACGGAGGCAGAGACAGAGACAGAGACAGAGACAGAGACAGATACAGATACAGAGACAGAGACAGATACAGAGACAGAGACAGATGCAGAGACAGACACAGAGACAGAGACAGATACAGAGACAGAGACAGAGACAGAGACAGAGACAGAGACAGAGACAGAGACAGAGACAGAGACAGAGACAGAGACGGAGACAGAGACAGAGACAGAGACAGAGGCAGAGACAGAGACAGAGACGGAGACAGAGACAGAGACAGAGACAGACACAGAGACAGAGACAGAGACAGAGACAGAGACGGAGACGGAGACAGAGACAGAGACAGAGACGGAGACAGAGACGGAGACAGAGACAGAGACAGCGACAGAGACAGAGACAGAGACAGAGACAGAGACAGAGACAGAGACAGAGACAGAGACAGAGGCAGAGACAGAGACAGAGACGGAGACAGAGACAGAGACAGAGACAGAGACAGAGACAGAGAAAGAGACAGAGACAGAGACAGAGACAGAGATAGAGACAGCGACATAGACAGAGACAGAGACAGAGACAGAGACAGAGACAGAGACAGAGACAGAGACAGAGACGGAGACAGAGACAGAGACAGAGACAGAGACAGAGACAGAGACAGAGACAGAGACAGCGACAGCGACAGAGACAGGGACAGAGAGAGAGACAGAGACAGAGACTGAGACAGAGACAGAGACAGAGATAGCGAGAGAGACAGAGATAGAGAGAGAGACAGAGATTGAGACAGAGACAGAGACAGACAGAGACAGAGACAGAGACAGAGACAGAGACAGAGACAGAGACAGAGACAGAGACAGAGACAGAGACAGAGACAGAGACAGAGACAGAGACAGAGACAGAGACAGAGACAGAGACAGAGACAGAGACAGAGACAGAGACAGAGACAGAGACAGAGACAGAGATAGAGACAGAGACAGAGACAGAGACGGAGACAGAGACAGAGACGGAGACAGAGACAGAGACAGAGAAAGAGACAGAGACAGAGACAGCGACGGAGACAGAAACAGAGACAGAGACAGAGAGCTCGAGAGAGACAGAGATAGAGACGGAGACAGAGACAGAGACAGAGACGGCGAGAGAGACAGAGACAGAGACAGAGACAGATACAGAGACAGAGACAGAGACAGAGACAGAGACAGAGACAGAGACAGAGACAGAGAAAGAGACAGAGACAGAGACAGAGACAGAGACAGAGACAGCGACAGAGACAGAGACAGAGACAGAGACAGAGACAGAGACAGAGACAGAGACAGAGACAGAGACGGAGACAGAGACAGAGACAGAGACAGAGACAGAGACAGCGACAGCGACAGAGACAGAGACAGGGACAGAGAGAGAGACAGAGACAGAGACTGAGACAGAGACAGAGACAGAGATAGCGAGAGAGACAGAGATAGAGAGAGAGACAGATATTGAGACAGAGACAGAGACAGACAGAGACAGAGACAGAGACAGAGACAGAGACAGAGACAGAGACAGAGACAGAGACAGAGACAGAGACAGAGACAGAGACAGAGACAGAGACAGACACAGACACAGATACAGAGACAGAGACAGAGACAGAAGCAGAGACAGAGACGGAGACAGAGACGGAGGCAGAGACAGAGACAGAGACAGAGACAGAGACAGAGACAGAGGCAGAGACAGAGACAGAGACAGAGACGGAGGCAGAGACAGAGACAGAGACAGAGACAGAGACAGAGACAGCGGCAGGGGCAGAGAGGTCGAGAGAGACAGAGATAGAGACGGAGACAGAGACAGAGACAGAGACAGAGACAGAGACAGAGACAGATACAGAGACAGAGACAGAGACAGAGACAGAGACAGAGGCAGATACAGAGACAGAGACAGAGACAGAGACAGAGACAGAGACAGAGACAGATACAGAGGCAGAGGCAGAGGCAGAGACTGCGACTGAGACAGTGACGGCGAGAGAGACAGAGATAGAGACAGAGACAGAGACAGAGACAGAGACGGAGACAGAGACAGCGAGCGAGACAGAGACAGAGACAGCGACAGAGACAGGGACAGAGAGAGAGACAGAGACGGAGACTGAGACAGAGACAGAGATAGCGAGAGAGACAGAGATAGAGACAGAGACAGAGGCAGAGACAGAGGCAGAGACAGAGGCAGAGACAGAGACAGAGACAGAGACGGAGGCAGAGGCAGAGACAGAGACAGAGACAGAGACAGCGGCAGAGGCAGAGAGGTCGAGAGAGACAGAGATAGAGACGGAGACAGAGACAGAGACAGAGACGGCGAGAGAGACAGAGACAGAGACAGAGACAGATACAGAGACAGAGACAGAGACAGAGGCAGGGACAGAGGCAGAGACAGAGACAGAGACAGAGACAGCGACAGAGACAGAGACCGCGAGAGAGACAGAGATAGAGACAGAGACAGAGACAGAGACAGCGAGAGAGACAGAGATAGAGACAGACAGAGACAGAGACAGAGACAGAGACAGAGACTGCGACAGAGACAGAGACCGCGAGAGAGACAGAGATAGAGACAGAGACAGAGACAGAGACTGAGACAGCGAGAGAGACAGAGACAGAGACAGCGACAGAGACAGAGACAGAGACAAAGACAGAGGCAGAGACAGAGACGGCGAGAGAGACAGAGATAGAGACAGAGACATAGACAGAGACAGAGATAGAGACAGAGACAGAGACAGACACAGATACAGAGACAGAGACAGAGACAGAAGCAGAGACAGAGACAGAGACAGAGACGGAGGCAGAGACAGAGACAGAGACAGAGACAGAGACAGAGACAGAGACAGAGACAGAGACAGAGACAGAGACAGAGACAGAGACAGAGACAGAGACAGACACAGAGGCAGAGGCAGAGGCAGAGACTGCGACAGAGACAGTGACGGCGAGAGAGACAGAAACAGAGACAGAAACAGAGACAGACATAGAGACAGAGTCAGAGGCAGAGACATAGACAGAGACAGAGACTGCGACAGAGACAGAGACCGCGAGAGAGACAGAGATAGAGACGGAGACAGAGACAGAGACAGAGAGAGAGACAGAGACAGAGGCAGAGACGGAGACAGAGACAGAGACAGAGACAGAGACAGAGACAGCGACAGCGACAGAGACAGGGACAGAGAGAGAGACAGAGACAGAGACTGAGACAGAGACAGAGACAGAGATAGCGAGAGAGACAGAGATAGAGAGAGAGACAGAGATTGAGACAGAGATAGAGACAGACAGAGACAGAGACAGAGACAGAGACAGAGACAGAGACAGAGACAGAGACAGAGACAGAGACAGAGACAAAGACAGAGACAGAGACAGACACAGACACAGATACAGAGACAGAGACAGAGACAGAAGCAGAGACAGAGACAGAGACAGAGACGGAGGCAGAGACAGAGACAGAGACAGAGACAGAGACAGAGACAGAGGCAGAGGCAGAGACAGAGACAGAGACAGAGACGGAGGCAGAGACAGAGACAGAGACAGAGACAGAGACAGCGGCAGGGGCAGAGAGGTCGAGAGAGACAGAGATAGAGACGGAGACAGAGACAGAGACAGAGACGGCGAGAGAGACAGAGACAGAGACAGAGACAGATACAGAGACAGAGACAGAGACAGAGACAGAGACAGAGGCAGATACAGAGACAGAGACAGAGACAGAGACAGAGACAGAGACAGATACAGAGGCAGAGGCAGAGGCAGAGACTGCGACTGAGACAGTGACGGCGAGAGAGACAGAGATAGAGACAGAGACAGAGACAGAGACAGAGACGGAGACAGAGACAGCGAGCGAGACAGAGACAGAGACAGCGACAGAGACAGGGACAGAGAGAGAGACAGAGACGGAGACTGAGACAGAGACAGAGATAGCGAGAGAGACAGAGATAGAGACAGAGACAGAGGCAGAGACAGAGGCAGAGACAGAGGCAGAGACAGAGACAGAGACAGAGACGGAGGCAGAGGCAGAGACAGAGACAGAGACAGAGACAGCGGCAGAGGCAGAGAGGTCGAGAGAGACAGAGATAGAGACGGAGACAGAGACAGAGACAGAGACGGCGAGAGAGACAGAGACAGAGACAGAGACAGATACAGAGACAGAGACAGAGACAGAGGCAGGGACAGAGGCAGAGACAGAGACAGAGACAGAGACAGCGACAGAGACAGAGACCGCGAGAGAGACAGAGATAGAGACAGAGACAGAGACAGAGACAGCGAGAGAGACAGAGATAGAGACAGAGACAGAGACAGAGACAGAGACAGAGACAGAGACTGCGACAGAGACAGAGACCGCGAGAGAGACAGAGATAGAGACAGAGACAGAGACAGAGACTGAGACAGCGAGAGAGACAGAGACAGAGACAGCGACAGAGACAGAGACAGAGACAAAGACAGAGGCAGAGACAGAGACGGCGAGAGAGACAGAGATAGAGACAGAGACATAGACAGAGACAGAGATAGAGACAGAGACAGAGACAGACACAGATACAGAGACAGAGACAGAGACAGAAGCAGAGACAGAGACAGAGACAGAGACGGAGGCAGAGACAGAGACAGAGACAGAGACAGAGACAGAGACAGAGACAGAGACAGAGACAGAGACAGATACAGATACAGAGACAGAGACAGATACAGAGACAGAGACAGATACAGAGACAGAGACAGATACAGAGACAGAGACAGATACAGAGACAGAGACAGAGACAGAGACAGAGACAGAGACAGAGGCAGAGGCAGAGACTGCGACAGAGACAGTGACGGCGAGAGAGACAGAGATAGAGACAGAGACAGAGACAGAGACAGAGACAGAGACGGAGACAGAGACAGAGACAGAGACAGAGACAGAGACAGCGACAGCGACAGAGACAGGGACGGAGAGAGAGACAGAGACAGAGACTGAGACAGAGACAGAGACAGAGATAGCGAGAGAGACAGAGATAGAGACAGAGACAGAGATTGATACAGAGACAGAGACAGACAGACACAGAGACAGAGACAGAGACAGAGACAGAGACAGAGACAGAGACAGAGACAGGGACAGAGACAGAGACAGAGACAGCGAGGGAGACAGAGATAGAGACAGAGACAGAGACAGAGACTGAGACAGCGAGAGAGACAGAGACAGAGACAGAGACAGAGACAGAGACAGAGACAGAGACAGAGACAGAGACAAAGACAGAGGCAGAGACAGAGACGGCGAGAGAGACAGAGATAGAGACAGAGACAGAGACAGAGACAGAGATAGAGACAGAGACAGAGACAGACACAGATACAGAGACAGAGACAGAGACAGAAGCAGAGACAGAGACAGAGACAGAGACGGAGGCAGAGACAGAGACAGAGACAGAGACAGAGACAGAGACAGAGACAGAGACAGATACAGATACAGAGACAGAGACAGATACAGAGACAGAGACAGATGCAGAGACAAACACAGACACAGAGACAGAGACAGATACAGAGACAGAGACAGAGACAGAGACAGAGACTGAGACAGAGACAGAGACAGAGACAGAGACAGAGGCAGAGGCAAAGGCAGAGGCAGAGACTGCGACAGAGACAGTGACGGCGAGAGAGACAGAGATAGAGACAGAGACAGAGACAGAGACAGAGACAGAGACGGAGACAGAGACAGAGACAGAGACAGAGACAGCGACAGCGACAGAGACAGAAACAGAGACAGAGACAGAGAGCTCGAGAGAGACAGAGATAGAGACGGAGACAGAGACAGAGACAGAGACGGCGAGAGAGACAGAGACAGAGACAGAGACAGATACAGAGACAGAGACAGAGACAGAGACAGAGATAGAGAGAGAGACAGAGATTGAGACAGAGACAGAGACAGACAGAGACAGAGACAGAGACAGAGACAGAGACAGAGACAGAGACAGAGACAGAGACAGAGACAGAGACAGAGACAGCGACAGCGACAGAGACAGGGACAGAGAGAGAGACAGAGACAGAGACTGAGACAGAGACAGAGACAGAGATAGCGGGAGAGACAGAGATAGAGAGAGAGACAGAGATTGAGACAGAGACAGAGACAGACAGAGACAGAGACAGAGACAGAGACAGAGACAGAGACAGAGACAGAGACAGAGACAGAGACAGAGACAGAGACAGAGACAGAGACAGAGACAGAGACAGAGACAGAGACAGAGACAGAGACAGAGACAGAGACAGAGACAGAGACAGAGACAGAGACAGAGACAGAGACAGAGACAGAGATAGAGACAGAGACAGAGACAGAGACGGAGACAGAGACAGAGACGGAGACAGAGACAGAGACAGAGAAAGAGACAGAGACAGAGACAGCGACGGAGACAGAAACAGAGACAGAGACAGAGAGCTCGAGAGAGACAGAGATAGAGACGGAGACAGAGACAGAGACAGAGACGGCGAGAGAGACAGAGACAGAGACAGAGACAGATACAGAGACAGAGACAGAGACAGAGACAGAGACAGAGACAGAGACAGAGACAGAGACAGAGAAAGAGACAGAGACAGAGACAGAGACAGAGACAGAGACAGCGACAGAGACAGAGACAGAGACAGAGACAGAGACAGAGACAGAGACAGAGACGGAGACAGAGACAGAGACAGAGACAGAGACAGAGACAGAGACAGAGACAGCGACAGCGACAGAGACAGAGACAGGGACAGAGAGAGAGACAGAGACAGAGACTGAGACAGAGACAGAGACAGATATAGCGAGAGAGACAGAGATAGAGAGAGAGACAGATATTGAGACAGAGACAGAGACAGACAGAGACATAGACAGAGACAGAGACAGAGACAGAGACAGAGACAGAGACAGAGACAGAGACAGCGGCAGGGGCAGAGAGGTCGAGAGAGACAGAGATAGAGACGGAGACAGAGACAGAGACAGAGACAGAGACAGAGACAGATACAGAGACAGAGACAGAGACAGAGACAGAGACAGAGGCAGATACAGAGACAGAGACAGAGACAGAGACAGAGACAGAGACAGAGACAGAGACAGATACAGAGGCAGAGGCAGAGGCAGAGACTGCGACTGAGACAGTGACGGCGAGAGAGACAGAGATAGAGACAGAGACAGAGACAGAGACAGAGACGGAGACAGAGACAGCGAGCGAGACAGAGACAGAGACAGCGACAGAGACAGGGACAGAGAGAGAGACAGAGACGGAGACTGAGACAGAGACAGAGATAGCGAGAGAGACAGAGATAGAGACAGAGACAGAGGCAGAGACAGAGGCAGAGACAGAGGCAGAGACAGAGACAGAGACAGAGACGGAGGCAGAGGCAGAGACAGAGACAGAGACAGAGACAGCGGCAGAGGCAGAGAGGTCGAGAGAGACAGAGATAGAGACGGAGACAGAGACAGAGACAGAGACGGCGAGAGAGACAGAGACAGAGACAGAGACAGATACAGAGACAGAGACAGAGACAGAGGCAGGGACAGAGGCAGAGACAGAGACAGAGACAGAGACAGCGACAGAGACAGAGACCGCGAGAGAGACAGAGATAGAGACAGAGACAGAGACAGAGACAGCGAGAGAGACAGAGATAGAGACAGAGACAGAGACAGAGACAGAGACAGAGACAGAGACTGCGACAGAGACAGAGACCGCGAGAGAGACAGAGATAGAGACAGAGACAGAGACAGAGACTGAGACAGCGAGAGAGACAGAGACAGAGACAGCGACAGAGACAGAGACAGAGACAAAGACAGAGGCAGAGACAGAGACGGCGAGAGAGACAGAGATAGAGACAGAGACATAGACAGAGACAGAGATAGAGACAGAGACAGAGACAGACACAGATACAGAGACAGAGACAGAGACAGAAGCAGAGACAGAGACAGAGACAGAGACGGAGGCAGAGACAGAGACAGAGACAGAGACAGAGACAGAGACAGAGACAGAGAGAGAGACAGAGACAGAGGCAGAGACGGAGACAGAGACAGAGACAGAGACAGAGACAGAGACAGCGACAGCGACAGAGACAGGGACAGAGAGAGAGACAGAGACAGAGACTGAGACAGAGACAGAGACAGAGATAGCGAGAGAGACAGAGATAGAGAGAGAGACAGAGATTGAGACAGAGACAGAGACAGACAGAGACAGAGACAGAGACAGAGACGGAGGCAGAGACAGAGACAGAGACAGAGACAGAGACAGAGACAGAGACAGAGACAGAGGCAGAGACAGCGGCAGAGACAGAGACAGAGACAGAGACGGAGGCAGAGGCAGAGACAGAGACAGAGACAGAGACAGCGGCAGAGGCAGAGAGGTCGAGAGAGACAGAGATAGAGACGGAGACAGAGACAGAGACAGACACAGATGCAGAGGCAGAGGCAGAGACTGCGACAGAGACAGTGACGGCGAGAGAGACAGAGATAGAGACGGAGACAGAGACAGAGACAGAGAGAGAGACAGAGACAGAGGCAGAGACGGAGACAGAGACAGAGACAGAGACAGAGACAGAGACAGCGACAGCGACAGAGACAGCGACAGAGAGAGAGACAGAGACAGAGACTGAGACAGAGACAGAGACAGAGATAGCGAGAGAGACAGAGATAGAGAGAGAGACAGAGATTGAGACAGAGACAGAGACAGACAGAGACAGAGACAGAGACAGAGACAGAGACAGAGACAGAGACAGAGACAGAGACAGAGACAGAGACAGAGACAAAGACAGAGACAGAGACAGACACAGACACGGATACAGAGACAGAGACAGAGACAGAAGAAGAGACAGAGACAGAGACAGAGACGGAGGCAGAGACAGAGACAGAGACAGAGACAGAGACAGAGACAGAGGCAGAGGCAGAGACAGAGACAGAGACAGAGACGGAGGCAGAGACAGAGACAGAGACAGAGACAGAGACAGCGGCAGGGGCAGAGAGGTCGAGAGAGACAGAGATAGAGACGGAGACAGAGACAGAGACAGAGACGGCGAGAGAGACAGAGACAGAGACAGAGACAGATACAGAGACAGAGACAGAGACAGAGACAGAGACAGAGGCAGATACAGAGACAGAGACAGAGACAGAGACAGAGACAGAGACAGAGACAGATACAGAGGCAGAGGCAGAGGCAGAGACTGCGACTGAGACAGTGACGGCGAGAGAGACAGAGATAGAGACAGAGACAGAGACAGAGACGGAGACAGAGACAGCGAGCGAGACAGAGACAGAGACAGCGCCAGAGACAGGGACAGAGAGAGAGACAGAGACTGCGACAGAGACAGAGACCGCGAGAGAGACAGAGATAGAGACAGAGACAGAGACAGAGACAGAGACTGAGACAGCGAGAGAGACAGAGACAGAGACAGCGACAGAGACAGAGACAGAGACAAAGACAGAGGCAGAGACAGAGACGGCGAGAGAGACAGAGATAGAGACAGAGACATAGACAGAGACAGAGATAGAGACAGAGACAGAGACAGACACAGATACAGAGACAGAGACAGAGACAGAAGCAGAGACAGAGACAGAGACAGAGACGGAGGCAGAGACAGAGACAGAGACAGAGACAGAGACAGAGACAGAGACAGAGACAGAGACAGAGACAGATACAGATACAGAGACAGAGACAGATACAGAGACAGAGACAGATACAGAGACAGAGACAGATACAGAGACAGAGACAGATACAGAGACAGAGACAGAGACAGAGACAGAGACAGAGGCAGAGGCAGAGGCAGAGACTGCGACAGAGACAGTGACGGCGAGAGAGACAGAGATAGAGACAGAGACAGAGACAGAGACAGAGACAGAGACAGAGACGGAGACAGAGACAGAGACAGAGACAGAGACAGAGACAGCGACAGCGACAGAGACAGGGACAGAGAGAGAGACAGACACAGAGACTGAGACAGAGACAGAGACAGAGATAGCGAGAGAGACAGAGATAGAGACAGAGACAGAGATTGATACAGAGACAGAGACAGACAGAGACAGAGACAGAGACAGAGACAGAGACAGAGACAGAGACAGAGACAGAGACAGGGACAGAGACAGAGACAGAGACAGCGAGGGAGACAGAGATAGAGACAGAGACAGAGACAGAGACTGAGACAGCGAGAGAGACAGAGACAGAGACAGAGACAGAGACAGAGACAGAGACAGAGACAGAGACAGAGACAAAGACAGAGGCAGAGACAGAGACGGCGAGAGAGACAGAGATAGAGACAGAGACAGAGACAGAGACAGAGATAGAGACAGAGACAGAGACAGACACAGATACAGAGACAGAGACAGAGACAGAAGCAGAGACAGAGACAGAGACAGAGACGGAGGCAGAGACAGAGACAGAGACAGAGACAGAGACAGCGACAGATACAGATACAGAGACAGAGACAGATACAGAGACAGAGACAGATGCAGAGACAAACACAGACACAGAGACAGAGACAGATACAGAGACAAAGACAGAGACAGAGACAGAGACTGAGACAGAGACAGAGACAGAGACAGAGGCAGAGGCAAAGGCAGAGGCAGAGACTGCGACAGAGACAGTGACGGCGAGAGAGACAGAGATAGAGACAGAGACAGAGACAGAGACAGAGACAGAGACGGAGACAGAGACAGAGACAGAGACAGAGACAGAGACAGCGACAGCGACAGAGACAGGGACAGAGAGAGAGACAGACACAGAGACTGAGACAGAGACAGAGACAGAGATAGCGAGAGAGACAGATATAGAGACAGAGACAGAGATTGAGACAGAGACAGAGACAGACAGAGACAGAGACAGAGACAGAGACAGAGACAGAGACAGAGACAGAGACAGAGACAGAGACAGAGACCGAGACAGAGACAGAGATAGAGACGGAGACGGAGACAGAGACAGAGACAGAGACAGAGACAGAGACAGAGACGGAGACAGAGACAGAGACAGAGACAGAGACAGAGACAGAGACGGAGACAGAGACAGAGACAGAGACAGACACAGAGACAGAGACAGAGACAGAGACGGAGACGGAGACAGAGACAGAGACAGAGACGGAGACAGAGACGGAGACAGAGACAGAGACAGAGACAGAGACAGAGACAGAGACAGAGAAAGAGACAGAGACAGAGACAGCGACAGCGACAGAGACAGAGACAGAAACAGAGACAGAGTCAGAGACAGACATAGAGACAGAGACAAAGGGCAGGGACAGAGGCAGAGACGGAGACAGATACAGAGACAGAGACTGAGACAGAGACAGAGACAGAGACGGCGTGAGAGACAGAGATAGAGACAGAGACAGAGACAGAGACGGAGACAGAGACAGAAACGGAAACAGAGACAGAGAAAGAGACAGAGACAGAGACAGCGACAGAGACAGAAACAGACACAGAGACAGAGACAGAGACACAGACAGTGACAGAGACAGAGACAGAGACAGAGACGGCGCGAGAGACACAGATAGAGACAGAGACAGAGACAGAGACAGATACGGCGAGAGAGACAGAGATAGAGACAGAGACAGAGACAGAGACAGAGACAGAGACAGAGACAGAGACAGAGACAGAGACAGAGACAGAGACAGAGACAGAAACAGAGACAGAGACAGCGACAGAGACAGAGACAGAGACAGAGACAGAGACAGAGACAGAGACAGAGGCAGAGACAGAGACAGAGATAGAGACAGAGACAGAGACAGAGACGGAGACAGAGACAGAGACGGAGACAGAGACAGAGACAGAGAAAGAGACAGAGACAGAGACAGCGACGGCGAGAGAGACAGAAACAGAGACAGAAACAGAGACAGACATAGAGACAGAGACAGAGGCAGAGACATAGACAGAGACAGAGACTGCGACAGAGACAGAGACCGCGAGAGAGACAGAGATAGAGACGGAGACAGAGACAGAGACAGAGAGAGAGACAGAGACAGAGACAGAGACGGAGACAGAGACAGAGACAGAGACAGAGACAGAGACAGAGACAGAGACAGCGACAGCGACAGAGACAGGGACAGAGAGAGAGACAGAGACAGAGACTGAGACAGAGACAGAGACAGAGATAGCGAGAGAGCCAGAGATAGAGAGAGAGACAGAGATTGAGACAGAGACAGAGACAGACAGAGACAGAGACAGAGACAGAGACAGAGACAGAGACAGAGACAGAGACAGAGACAGAGACAGAGACAGAGACAGAGACAGAGACAGAGACAGAGACAGAGACAGAGACAGAGACAGAGACAGAGACAGAGACAGAGACAGAGACAGAGACAGAGGCAGAGGCAGAGGCAGAGACTGCGACAGAGACAGTGACGGCGAGAGAGACAGAAACAGAGACAGAAACAGAGACAGACATAGAGACAGAGACAGAGGCAGAGACATAGACAGAGACAGAGACTGCGACAGAGACAGAGACCGCGAGAGAGACAGAGATAGAGACGGAGACAGAGACAGAGACAGAGAGAGAGACAGAGACAGAGACAGAGACGGAGACGGAGACAGAGACAGAGACAGAGACAGAGACAGCGACAGCGACAGAGACAGGGACAGAGAGAGAGACAGAGACAGAGACTGAGACAGAGACAGAGACAGAGATAGCGAGAGAGACAGAGATAGAGAGAGAGACAGAGATTGAGACAGAGACAGAGACAGACAGAGACAGAGGCAGAGACAGAGACAGAGACAGAGACAGAGACAGAGACAGAGACAGAGACAGAGACAGAGACAGAGACAGAGACAGAGACAAAGACAGAGACAGAGACAGACACAGATACAGAGACAGAGACGGAGACAGAAGCAGAGACAGAGACAGAGACAGAGACGGAGGCAGAGACAGAGACAGAGACAGAGACAGAGACAGAGACAGAGGCAGAGACAGAGACAGAGACAGAGACAGAGACGGAGGCAGAGACAGAGACAGAGACAGAGACAGAGACAGCGGCAGAGGCAGAGAGGTCGAGAGAGACAGAGATAGAGACGGAGACAGAGACAGAGACAGAGACGGCGAGAGAGACAGAGACAGAGACAGAGACAGATACAGAGACAGAGACAGAGACAGAGGCAGATACAGAGACAGAGACAGAGACAGAGACAGATACAGAGGCAGAGGCAGAGGCAGAGACTGCGACTGAGACAGTGACGGCGAGAGAGACAGAGATAGAGACAGAGACAGAGACAGAGACAGAGACGGAGACAGAGACAGCGAGCGAGACAGAGACAGAGACAGCGACAGAGACAGGGACAGAGAGAGAGACAGAGACGGAGACTGAGACAGAGACAGAGACAGAGAGAGAGACAGAGACAGAGACAGAGACAGAGACAGAGACAGAGAAAGAGACAGAGACAGACATAGAGACTGAGACAAAGGGCAGGGACAGAGGCAGAGACAGAGACAGATACAGAGACAGAGACTGAGACAGAGACAGAGACAGAGACAGAGACAGAGACAGAGACAGAGACAGAGACAGAGACAGAGACAGAGACAGAGACAGAGACTCCGACAGAGACAGAGACAGCGAGAGAGACAGAGATAGAGACAGAGACAGAGACAGAGACAGAGACAGGGACAGAGACAGAGACAGAGACAGAAACAGAGACAGAAACAGAGACAGACATAGAGACAGAGACAGTGGCAGGGACAGAGGCAGAGACAGAGACAGAGACAGAGACAGAGACAGAGACAGAGACAGAGACAGCGACAGCGACAGAGTCAGGGACAGAGAGAGAGACAGAGATAGAGACAGAGACAGAGACAGAGACAGAGACAGAGACAGAGACAGAGACAGAGACAGAGACAGAGACAGAGACAGAGACAGAGACAGAGACAGAGACAGAGACAGAGACAGAGACAGAGACAGAGACAGATACAGAGACAGAGACAGATACAGAGACAGAGACAGAGACGGAGACAGAGACAGAGACAGAGACAGAGACAGCGACAGCGACAGAGACAGGGACAGAGAGAGAGACAGAGACAGAGACTGAGACAGAGACAGAGACAGAGACAGAGATAGCGAGAGAGACAGAGATAGAGACAGAGACAGAGACAGAAACAGAGACAGAGACAGCGACAGAGACAGAGACAGAGACAGAGACAGAGACAGAGACAGAGACAGAGGCAGAGACAGAGACAGAGATAGAGACAGAGACAGAGACAGAGACGGAGACAGAGACAGAGACGGAGACAGAGACAGAGACAGAGAAAGAGACAGAGACAGAGACAGCGACGGCGAGAGAGACAGAAACAGAGACAGAAACAGAGACAGACATAGAGACAGAGACAGAGGCAGAGACATAGACAGAGACAGAGACTGCGACAGAGACAGAGACCGCGAGAGAGACAGAGATAGAGACGGAGACAGAGACAGAGACAGAGAGAGAGACAGAGACAGAGACAGAGACGGAGACAGAGACAGAGACAGAGACAGAGACAGAGACAGAGACAGAGACAGCGACAGCGACAGAGACAGGGACAGAGAGAGAGACAGAGACAGAGACTGAGACAGAGACAGAGACAGAGATAGCGAGAGAGCCAGAGATAGAGAGAGAGACAGAGATTGAGACAGAGACAGAGACAGACAGAGACAGAGACAGAGACAGAGACAGAGACAGAGACAGAGACAGAGACAGAGACAGAGACAGAGACAGAGACAGAGACAGAGACAGAGACAGAGACAGAGACAGAGACAGAGACAGAGACAGAGACAGAGACAGAGACAGAGACAGAGACAGAGACAGAGGCAGAGGCAGAGGCAGAGACTGCGACAGAGACAGTGACGGCGAGAGAGACAGAAACAGAGACAGAAACAGAGACAGACATAGAGACAGAGACAGAGGCAGAGACATAGACAGAGACAGAGACTGCGACAGAGACAGAGACCGCGAGAGAGACAGAGATAGAGACGGAGACAGAGACAGAGACAGAGAGAGAGACAGAGACAGAGACAGAGACGGAGACGGAGACAGAGACAGAGACAGAGACAGAGACAGCGACAGCGACAGAGACAGGGACAGAGAGAGAGACAGAGACAGAGACTGAGACAGAGACAGAGACAGAGATAGCGAGAGAGACAGAGATAGAGAGAGAGACAGAGATTGAGACAGAGACAGAGACAGACAGAGACAGAGGCAGAGACAGAGACAGAGACAGAGACAGAGACAGAGACAGAGACAGAGACAGAGACAGAGACAGAGACAGAGACAGAGACAAAGACAGAGACAGAGACAGACACAGATACAGAGACAGAGACGGAGACAGAAGCAGAGACAGAGACAGAGACAGAGACGGAGGCAGAGACAGAGACAGAGACAGAGACAGAGACAGAGACAGAGGCAGAGACAGAGACAGAGACAGAGACAGAGACGGAGGCAGAGACAGAGACAGAGACAGAGACAGAGACAGCGGCAGAGGCAGAGAGGTCGAGAGAGACAGAGATAGAGACGGAGACAGAGACAGAGACAGAGACGGCGAGAGAGACAGAGACAGAGACAGAGACAGATACAGAGACAGAGACAGAGACAGAGGCAGATACAGAGACAGAGACAGAGACAGAGACAGATACAGAGGCAGAGGCAGAGGCAGAGACTGCGACTGAGACAGTGACGGCGAGAGAGACAGAGATAGAGACAGAGACAGAGACAGAGACAGAGACGGAGACAGAGACAGCGAGCGAGACAGAGACAGAGACAGCGACAGAGACAGGGACAGAGAGAGAGACAGAGACGGAGACTGAGACAGAGACAGAGACAGAGAGAGAGACAGAGACAGAGACAGAGACAGAGACAGAGACAGAGAAAGAGACAGAGACAGACATAGAGACTGAGACAAAGGGCAGGGACAGAGGCAGAGACAGAGACAGATACAGAGACAGAGACTGAGACAGAGACAGAGACAGAGACAGAGACAGAGACAGAGACAGAGACAGAGACAGAGACAGAGACAGAGACAGAGACAGAGACTCCGACAGAGACAGAGACAGCGAGAGAGACAGAGATAGAGACAGAGACAGAGACAGAGACAGAGACAGGGACAGAGACAGAGACAGAGACAGAAACACAGACAGAAACAGAGACAGACATAGAGACAGAGACAGTGGCAGGGACAGAGGCAGAGACAGAGACAGAGACAGAGACAGAGACAGAGACAGAGACAGAGACAGCGACAGCGACAGAGTCAGGGACAGAGAGAGAGACAGAGATAGAGACAGAGACAGAGACAGAGACAGAGACAGAGACAGAGACAGAGACAGAGACAGAGACAGAGACAGAGACAGAGACAGAGACAGAGACAGAGACAGAGACAGAGACAGAGACAGAGACAGAGACAGATACAGAGACAGAGACAGATACAGAGACAGAGACAGAGACGGAGACAGAGACAGAGACAGAGACAGAGACAGCGACAGCGACAGAGACAGGGACAGAGAGAGAGACAGAGACAGAGACTGAGACAGAGACAGAGACAGAGACAGAGATAGCGAGAGAGACAGAGATAGAGACAGAGACAGAGATTGAGACAGAGACAGAGACAGACAGAGACAGAGACAGAGACAGAGACAGAGACAGAGACAGAGACGGTGTGAGAGACAGAGATAGAGACATAGACAGAGACAGAGACAGAGACAGAGAGGTCGAGAGAGACAGAGATAGAGACGGAGACAGAGACAGAGACAGAGGCAGAGGCAGAGACTGCGACAGAGACAGTGACGGCGAGAGAGACAGAGATAGAGACAGAGACAGAGACAGAGGCAGAGGCAGAGGCAGAGGCAGAGACTGCGGCAGAGACAGTGACGGCGAGAGAGACAGAAACAGAGACAGAAACAGAGACAGACATAGAGACAGAGACAGATGCAGGGACAGGGGCAGAGACAGAGACAGAGACAGAGACTGCGACAGAGACAGAGACAGCGAGAGAGACAGAGATAGAGACAGAGACAGAGACAGAGACAGAGACAGAGACAGAGACGGAGACAGAGACAGAGACAGAGACAGAGACAGAGACAGAGACAGAGACAGAGACAGAGACAGAGACAGAGACAGAGACAGAGACAGAGACAGAGACAGAGACAGCGACAGAGACAGAGACATAGACAGAGACAGAGCCAGAGGTGGAAGCAGAGACAGAGACAGCGAGAGAGATAGAGATAGAGGCAGAGACAGAGACAGAGACAGAGATAGAGGCAGCGGCAGAGGCAGAGACTGCGACAGAGACAGTGACGGCGAGAGAGACAGAGATAGAGACAGCGACAGAGACAGAGACAGGGACGGAGGCAGAGACAGAGACCGAGATAGAGACAGAGACAGAGACAGAGACAGAGGCAGAGGCAGAGGCAGAGGCAGAGACTGCGACAGAGACAGTGACGGCGAGAGAGACAGAGATAGAGACAGAGACAGAGACAGAGATAGAGACAGAGACACAGACAGACACAGATACAGAGACAGAGACAGAGACAGAGGCAGGGACAGAGGCAGAGACAGAGACAGAGACAGAGACAGCGACAGAGACAGAGACCGCGAGAGAGACAGAGATAGAGACAGAGACAGAGACAGAGACAGCGAGAGAGACAGAGATAGAGACAGAGACAGAGACAGAGACAGAGACAGAGACAGAGACAGAGACTGCGACAGAGACAGAGACCGCGAGAGAGACAGAGATAGAGACAGAGACAGAGACAGAGACTGAGACAGCGAGAGAGACAGAGACAGAGACAGAGACAGAGACAGAGACAGAGACAGAGACAGAGACAAAGACAGAGGCAGAGACAGAGACGGCGAGAGAGACAGAGATAGAGACAGAGACAGAGACAGAGACAGAGATAGAGACAGAGACAGACACAGATACAGAGACAGAGACAGAGACAGAAGCAGAGACAGAGACAGAGACAGAGACGGAGGCAGAGACAGAGACAGAAACAGAGACAGAGACAGAGACAGAGACAGAGACAGAGACAGATACAGATACAGAGACAGAGACAGATACAGAGACAGAGACAGATACAGAGACAGATACAGAGACAGAGACAGATACAGAGACAGAGACAGAGACAGAGACAGAGACAGAGGCAGAGGCAGAGGCAGAGACTGCGACAGAGACAGTGACGGCGAGAGAGACAGAGATAGAGACAGAGACAGAGACAGAGACAGAGACAGAGACGGAGACAGAGACAGAGACAGAGACAGAGACAGAGACAGCGACAGCGACAGAGACAGGGACAGAGAGAGAGACAGACACAGAGACTGAGACAGAGACAGAGACAGAGATAGCGAGAGAGACAGATATAGAGACAGAGACAGAGATTGAGACAGAGACAGAGACAGACAGAGACAGAGACAGAGACAGAGACAAAGACAGAGACAGAGACAGACACAGATACAGAGACAGAGACGGAGACAGAAGCAGAGACAGAGACAGAGACAGAGACGGAGGCAGAGACAGAGACAGAGACAGAGACAGAGACAGAGACAGAGGCAGAGACAGAGACAGAGACAGAGACGGAGGCAGAGACAGAGACAGAGACAGAGACAGAGACAGCGGCAGAGGCAGAGAGGCCGAGAGAGACAGAGATAGAGACGGAGACAGAGACAGAGGCAGAGACGGCGAGAGAGACAGAGACAGAGACAGAGACAGATACAGAGACAGAGACAGAGACAGAGACAGAGACAGAGACAGAGACAGAGACAGAGACAGAGACGGAGACAGAGACAGCGAGCGAGACAGAGACAGAGACAGCGACAGAGACAGGGACAGAGGGAGAGACAGAGACGGAGACTGAGACAGAGACAGAGACAGAGAGAGAGACAGAGACAGAGACAGAGACAGAGACAGAGACAGAGAAAGAGACAGAGACAGACATAGAGACTGAGACAAAGGGCAGGGACAGAGGCAGAGACAGAGACAGATACAGAGACAGAGACTGAGACAGAGACAGAGACAGAGACAGAGACAGAGACAGAGACAGAGACAGAGACAGAGACAGAGACTCCGACAGAGACAGAGACAGCGAGAGAGACAGAGATCGAGACAGAGACAGAGACAGAGACAGGGACAGAGACAGAGACAGAGACAGAGGCAGCGACAGAGACAGAGACAGAGACAGAGACAGAGACAGAGACAGAGACAGAGACGGAGACAGAGACAGAGACAGAGACAGAGACAGAGACAGCGACAGCGACAGAGACAGGGACAGAGAGAGAGACAGAGACGGAGACTGAGACAGAGACAGAGACAGAGATAGCGAGAGAGACAGAGATAGAGAGAGAGACAGAGATTGAGACAGAGACAGAGACAGACAGAGACAGAGACAGAGACAGAGACAGAGACAGAGACAGAGACAGAGACAGAGACAGAGACAGAGACAGAGACAGAGACAGAGACAGAGACAGAGACAGAGACAGAGACAGAGACAGAGACAGAGACAGAGACAGAGACAGAGACAGAGACAGAGACAGAGACAGAGACAGAGACAGAGACAGAGACAGAGACAGAGACAGAGACAGAGACCGAGACAGAGGCAGAGGCAGAGGCAGAGGCAGAGACTGCGACAGAGACAGTGACGGCGAGAGAGACAGAAACAGAGACAGAAACAGAGACAGACATAGAGACAGAGACAGAGGCAGAGACATAGACAGAGACAGAGACTGCGACAGAGACAGAGACCGCGAGAGAGACAGAGATAGAGACGGAGACAGAGACAGAGACAGAGAGAGAGACAGAGACAGAGACAGAGACGGAGACAGAGACAGAGACAGAGACAGAGACAGCGACAGCGACAGAGACAGGGACAGAGAGAGAGACAGAGACAGAGACTGAGACAGAGACAGAGACAGAGATAGCGAGAGAGACAGAGATAGAGAGAGAGACAGAGATTGAGACAGAGACAGAGACAGACAGAGACAGAGACAGAGACAGAGACAGAGACAGAGACAGAGACAGAGACAGAGACAGAGACAGAGACAGAGACAGAGACAGAGACAGAGACAGAGACAGAGACAGAGACAGAGACAGAGACAGAGACAGAGACAGAGACAGAGACAGAGACAGAGACAGAGACAGAGACAGAGACAGAGACAGAGACAGAGACAAAGACAGAGACAGAGACAGACACAGATACAGAGACAGAGACGGAGACAGAAGCAGAGACAGAGACAGAGACAGAGACGGAGGCAGAGACAGAGACAGAGACAGAGACAGAGACAGAGACAGAGGCAGAGACAGAGACAGAGACAGAGACGGAGGCAGAGACAGAGACAGAGACAGAGACAGAGACAGCGGCAGAGGCAGAGAGGCCGAGAGAGACAGAGATAGAGACGGAGACAGAGACAGAGGCAGAGACGGCGAGAGAGACAGAGACAGAGACAGAGACAGATACAGAGACAGAGACAGAGACAGAGACAGAGACAGAGACAGAGACAGAGACAGAGACGGAGACAGAGACAGCGAGCGAGACAGAGACAGAGACAGCGACAGAGACAGGGACAGAGGGAGAGACAGAGACGGAGACTGAGACAGAGACAGAGACAGAGAGAGAGACAGAGACAGAGACAGAGACAGAGACAGAGACAGAGAAAGAGACAGAGACAGACATAGAGACTGAGACAAAGGGCAGGGACAGAGGCAGAGACAGAGACAGATACAGAGACAGAGACTGAGACAGAGACAGAGACAGAGACAGAGACAGAGACAGAGACAGAGACAGAGACAGAGACAGAGACAGAGACAGAGACTCCGACAGAGACAGAGACAGCGAGAGAGACAGAGATAGAGACAGAGACAGAGACAGAGACAGGGACAGAGACAGAGACAGAGACAGAAACAGAGACAGAAACAGAGACAGACATAGAGACAGAGGCAGTGGCAGGGACAGAGGCAGAGACAGAGACAGAGACAGAGACAGAGACAGAGACAGAGACAGAGACAGAGACAGCGACAGCGACAGAGTCAGGGACAGAGAGAGAGACAGAGATAGAGACAGAGACAGAGACAGAGACAGAGACAGAGACAGAGACAGAGACAGAGACAGAGACAGAGACAGAGACAGAGACAGAGACAGAGACAGAGATAGAGACAGATACAGAGACAGAGACAGATACAGAGACAGAGACAGAGACGGAGACAGAGACAGAGACAGAGACAGAGACAGCGACAGCGACAGAGACAGGGACAGAGAGAGAGACAGAGACAGAGACTGAGACAGAGACAGAGACAGAGACAGAGATAGCGAGAGAGACAGAGATAGAGACAGAGACAGAGATTGAGACAGAGACAGAGACAGACAGAGACAGAGACAGAGACAGAGACAGAGACAGAGACAGAGACAGAGACGGTGTGAGAGACAGAGATAGAGACATAGACAGAGACAGAGACAGAGACAGAGACAGAGATAGAGACATAGACAGAGACAGAGACAGAGACAGAGAGGTCGAGAGAGACAGAGATAGAGACGGAGACAGAGACAGAGACAGAGGCAGAGGCAGAGACTGCGACAGAGACAGTGACGGCGAGAGAGACAGAGATAGAGACAGAGACAGAGACAGAGACAGAGACAGAGACAGAGACAGAGACGGAGACAGAGACAGAGACAGAGACAGAGACAGAGACAGAGACAGCGACAGCGACAGAGACAGGGACAGGGAGAGAGACAGAGACAGAGACTGAGACAGAGACAGAGACAGAGATAGCGAGAGAGACAGAGATAGAGACAGAGACAGAGATTGATACAGAGACAGAGACAGACAGAGACAGAGACAGAGACAGAGACAGAGACAGAGACAGAGACAGAGACAGAGACAGAGACAGAGACAGAGACAGGGACAGAGACAGAGACAGAGACAGCGAGGGAGACAGAGATAGAGACAGAGACAGAGACAGAGACAGAGACTGCGACAGAGACAGAGACCGCGAGAGAGACAGAGATAGAGACAGAGACAGAGACAGAGACTGAGACAGCGAGAGAGACAGAGACAGAGACAGAGACAGAGACAGAGACAGAGACAGAGACAGAGACAAAGACAGAGGCAGAGACAGAGACGGCGAGAGAGACAGAGATAGAGACAGAGACAGAGACAGAGGCAGATACAGAGACAGAGACAGAGACAGAGACAGAGACAGAGACAGAGACAGAGACAGAGACAGAGACAGATACAGAGGCAGAGGCAGAGGCAGAGACTGCGACTGAGACAGTGACGGCGAGAGAGACAGAGATAGAGACAGAGACAGAGACAGAGACGGAGACAGAGACAGCGAGCGAGACAGAGACAGAGACAGCGACAGAGACAGGGACAGAGAGAGAGACAGAGACGGAGACTGAGACAGAGACAGAGATAGCGAGAGAGACAGAGATAGAGACAGAGACAGAGGCAGAGACAGAGGCAGAGACAGAGGCAGAGACAGAGACAGAGACAGAGACGGAGGCAGAGGCAGAGACAGAGACAGAGACAGAGACAGCGGCAGAGGCAGAGAGGTCGAGAGAGACAGAGATAGAGACGGAGACAGAGACAGAGACAGAGAGGGCGAGAGAGACAGAGACAGAGACAGAGACAGATACAGAGACAGAGACAGAGACAGAGGCAGGGACAGAGGCAGAGACAGAGACAGAGACAGAGACAGCGACAGAGACAGAGACCGCGAGAGAGACAGAGATAGAGACAGAGACAGAGACAGAGACAGCGAGAGAGACAGAGATAGAGACAGAGACAGAGACAGAGACAGAGACAGAGACAGAGACTGCGACAGGGACAGAGACCGCGAGAGAGACAGAGATAGAGACAGAGACAGAGACAGAGACTGAGACAGCGAGAGAGACAGAGACAGAGACAGAGACAGAGACAGCGACAGCGACAGAGACAGGGACAGAGAGAGAGACAGAGACAGAGACTGAGACAGAGACAGAGACAGAGACAGAGATAGCGAGAGAGACAGAGATAGAGACAGAGACAGAGATTGAGACAGAGACAGAGACAGACAGAGACAGAGACAGAGACAGAGACAGAGACAGAGACAGAGACAGAGACGGTGTGAGAGACAGAGATAGAGACATAGACAGAGACAGAGACAGAGACAGAGATAGAGACATAGACAGAGACAGAGACAGAGACAGAGAGGTCGAGAGAGACAGAGATAGAGACGGAGACAGAGACAGAGACAGAGGCAGAGGCAGAGACTGCGACAGAGACAGTGACGGCGAGAGAGACAGAGATAGAGACAGAGACAGAGACAGAGACAGAGACAGAGACAGAGACAGAGACGGAGACAGAGACAGAGACAGAGACAGAGACAGAGACAGAGACAGCGACAGCGACAGAGACAGGGACAGAGAGAGAGACAGAGACAGAGACTGAGACAGAGACAGAGACAGAGATAGCGAGAGAGACAGAGATAGAGACAGAGACAGAGATTGATACAGAGACAGAGACAGACAGAGACAGAGACAGAGACAGAGACAGAGACAGAGACAGAGACAGAGACAGAGACAGAGACAGAGACAGGGACAGAGACAGAGACAGAGACAGCGAGGGAGACAGAGATAGAGACAGAGACAGAGACAGAGACTGCGACAGAGACAGAGACCGCGAGAGAGACAGAGATAGAGACAGAGACAGAGACAGAGACTGAGACAGCGAGAGAGACAGAGACAGAGACAGAGACAGAGACAGAGACAGAGACAGAGACAGAGACAAAGACAGAGGCAGAGACAGAGACGGCGAGAGAGACAGAGATAGAGACAGAGACAGAGACAGAGGCAGATACAGAGACAGAGACAGAGACAGAGACAGAGACAGAGACAGAGACAGAGACAGAGACAGAGACAGATACAGAGGCAGAGGCAGAGGCAGAGACTGCGACTGAGACAGTGACGGCGAGAGAGACAGAGATAGAGACAGAGACAGAGACAGAGACAGAGACGGAGACAGAGACAGCGAGCGAGACAGAGACAGAGACAGCGACAGAGACAGGGACAGAGAGAGAGACAGAGACGGAGACTGAGACAGAGACAGAGATAGCGAGAGAGACAGAGATAGAGACAGAGACAGAGGCAGAGACAGAGGCAGAGACAGAGGCAGAGACAGAGACAGAGACAGAGACGGAGGCAGAGGCAGAGACAGAGACAGAGACAGAGACAGCGGCAGAGGCAGAGAGGTCGAGAGAGACAGAGATAGAGACGGAGACAGAGACAGAGACAGAGAGGGCGAGAGAGACAGAGACAGAGACAGAGACAGATACAGAGACAGAGACAGAGACAGAGGCAGGGACAGAGGCAGAGACAGAGACAGAGACAGAGACAGCGACAGAGACAGAGACCGCGAGAGAGACAGAGATAGAGACAGAGACAGAGACAGAGACAGCGAGAGAGACAGAGATAGAGACAGAGACAGAGACAGAGACAGAGACAGAGACAGAGACTGCGACAGGGACAGAGACCGCGAGAGAGACAGAGATAGAGACAGAGACAGAGACAGAGACTGAGACAGCGAGAGAGACAGAGACAGAGACAGAGACAGAGACAGAGACAGAGACAGAGACAGAGACAAAGACAGAGGCAGAGACAGAGACGGCGAGAGAGACAGAGATAGAGACAGAGACAGAGACAGAGACAGAGACAGAGACAGAGACAGAGACGGAGACAGAGACAGAGACAGAGACAGAGACAGAGACAGCGACAGCGACAGAGACAGGGACAGAGAGAGAGACAGAGACAGAGACTGAGACAGAGACAGAGACAGAGATAGCGAGAGAGACAGAGATAGAGACAGAGACAGAGACAGAGACAGACAGAGACAGAGAAAGAGACAGAGACAGAGACAGAGACAGAGACAGAGACAGAGACAGAGACAGAGACAGGGACAGAGACAGAGACAGAGACAGCGAGGGAGACAGAGATAGAGACAGAGACAGAGACAGAGACAGAGACAGAGACTGCGACAGAGACAGAGACCGCGAGAGAGACAGAGATAGAGACAGAGACAGAGACAGAGACTGAGACAGCGAGAGAGACAGAGACAGAGACAGAGACAGAGACAGAGACAGAGACAGAGACAAAGACAGAGGCAGAGACAGAGACGGCGAGAGAGACAGAGATAGAGACAGAGACAGAGACAGAGACAGAGATAGAGACAGAGACAGAGACAGACACAGATACAGAGACAGAGACAGAGACAGAAGCAGAGACAGAGACAGAGACAGAGACGGAGGCAGAGACAGAGACAGAGACAGAGACAGAGACAGATACAGATACAGAGACAGAGACAGATACAGAGACAGAGACAGATGCAGAGACAGACACAGAGACAGAGACAGATACAGAGACAGAGACAGAGACAGAGACAGAGACAGAGACAGAGACAGAGACAGAGACAGAGACAGAGACAGAGGCAGAGGCAAAGGCAGAGGCAGAGACTGCGACAGAGACAGTGACGGCGAGAGAGACGGAGATAGAGACAGAGACAGAGACAGAGACAGAGACGGAGACAGAGTCAGAGACAGAGACAGAGACAGAGACAGCGACAGCGACAGAGACAGGGACAGAGAGAGAGACAGACACAGAGACTGAGACAGAGACAGAGACAGAGACAGCGAGAGAGACAGATATAGAGACAGAGACAGAGATTGAGACAGAGACAGAGACAGACAGAGACAGAGACAGAGACAGAGACAGAGACAGAGACAGAGACAGAGACAGAGACAGAGACCGAGACAGAGACAGAGATAGAGACGGAGACGGAGACAGAGACAGAGACAGAGACAGAGACAGAGACAGAGACAGAGACGGAGACAGAGACAGAGACAGAGACAGAGACAGAGACAGAGACAGAGACAGAGACAGAGACAGAGACAGAGACAGAGACAGAGACAGAAACAGAGACAGAGACAGCGACAGAGACAGAGACAGAGACAGAGACAGAGACAGAGACGGCGTGAGAGACAGAGATAGAGACAGAGACAGAGACAGAGACGGAGACAGAGACAGAGACGGAGACAGAGACAGAGACAGAGAAAGAGACAGAGACAGATACGGCGAGAGAGACAGAGATAGAGACAGAGACAGTGACAGAGACGGAGAGGGAGACAGAGACCGAGACAGAGACAGAGACAGAGACAGAGACAGAGACAGAGACAGAGACAGAGACAGAGACAGAGACAGAGACAGAGACAGAGACAGAGACAGAGACAGAGACAGAGACAGAGACAGAGATAGAGACAGAGACAGAGACAGAGACGGAGACAGAGACAGAGACGGAGACAGAGACAGAGACAGAGAAAGAGACAGAGACAGAGACAGAGACAGAGACGGCGCGAGAGACAGAGATAGAGACAGAGACAGAGACAGAGACAGATACGGCGAGAGAGACAGAGATAGAGACAGAGACAGTGACAGAGACGGAGACGGAGACAGAGACCGAGACAGAGACAGAGACAGAGACAGAGACAGAGACAGAGACAGAGACAGAGACAGAGACAGAGACAGAGACAGAGACAGAGACAGAGACAGAGACAGAGACAGAGACAGAGACAGAGACAGAGACAGAGACAGAAACAGAGACAGAGACAGCGACAGAGACAGAGACAGAGACAGAGACAGAGACAGAGACGGCGTGAGAGACAGAGATAGAGACTGAGACAGAGACAGAGACGGAGACAGAGACAGAGACGGAGACAGAGACAGAGACAGAGAAAGAGAAAGAGACAGAGACAGAGACAGCGACAGAGACAGAGACAGAGACAGAGACAGAGACAGAGACAGAGACAGAGACAGAGACAGAGACAGAGACAGAGACGGAGACAGAGACAGAGACGGAGACAGAGACAGAGAAAGAGACAGAGACAGAGACAGCGACAGAGACAGAGACAGATATAGCGAGAGAGACAGAGACAGAGACAGAGGCAGCGACAGAGACAGAGACAGAGACAGCGACAGCGACAGAGACAGGGACAGAGAGAGAGACAGACACAGAGACTGAGACAGAGACAGAGACAGAGATAGCGAGAGAGACAGATATAGAGACAGAGACAGAGATTGAGACAGAGACAGAGACAGACAGAGACAGAGACAGAGACAGAGACAGAGACAGAGACAGAGACAGACACAGAGACAGAGACAGAGACAGAGACGGAGACGGAGACAGAGACAGAGACAGAGACGGAGACAGAGACGGAGACGGAGACAGAGACAGAGACAGAGACAGAGACAGAGACAGAGACAGAGACAGACACAGAGACAGAGACAGAGACAGAGACAGAGACAGATACAGATACAGAGACAGAGACAGAGACAGAGACAGAGACAGAGACAGAGACAGAGACAGAGAAAGAGACAGAGACAGAGACAGAGACAGAGACAGAGACAGAGGCAGCGACAGAGACAGAGACAGAGACAGAGACAGAGACAGAGACAGAGACAGAGACAGAGACAGAGACGGAGACAGAGACAGAGACAGAGACAGAGACAGAGACAGAGACAGCGACAGCGACAGAGACAGGGACAGAGAGAGAGACAGAGACGGAGACTGAGACAGAGACAGAGACAGAGATAGCGAGAGAGACAGAGATAGAGAGAGAGACAGAGATTGAGACAGAGACAGAGACAGACAGAGACAGAGACAGAGACAGAGACAGAGACAGAGACAGAGACAGAGACAGAGACAGAGACAGAGACAGAGACAGAGACAGAGACAGAGACAGAGACAGAGACAGAGACAGAGACAGAGACAGAGACAGAGACAGAGACAGAGACAGAGACAGAGACAGAGACAGAGACAGAGACAGAGACAGAGACAGAGACAGAGACCGAGACAGAGGCAGAGGCAGAGGCAGAGGCAGAGACTGCGACAGAGACAGTGACGGCGAGAGAGACAGAAACAGAGACAGAAACAGAGACAGACATAGAGACAGAGACAGAGGCAGAGACATAGACAGAGACAGAGACTGCGACAGAGACAGAGACCGCGAGAGAGACAGAGACAGAGACGGAGACAGAGACAGAGACAGAGAGAGAGACAGAGACAGAGACAGAGACGGAGACAGAGACAGAGACAGAGACAGAGACAGAGACAGCGACAGCGACAGAGACAGGGACAGAGAGAGAGACAGAGACAGAGACTGAGACAGAGACAGAGACAGAGATAGCGAGAGAGACAGAGATAGAGAGAGAGACAGAGATTGAGACAGAGACAGAGACAGACAGAGACAGAGACAGAGACAGAGACAGAGACAGAGACAGAGACAGAGACAGAGACAGAGACAGAGACAGAGACAGAGACAGAGACAGAGACAGAGACAGAGACAGAGACAGAGACAGAGACAGAGACAGAGACAAAGACAGAGACAGAGACAGACACAGATACAGAGACAGAGACGGAGACAGAAGCAGAGACAGAGACAGAGACAGAGACGGAGGCAGAGACAGAGACAGAGACAGAGACAGAGACAGAGACAGAGACAGAGGCAGAGACAGAGACAGAGACAGAGACGGAGGCAGAGACAGAGACAGAGACAGAGACAGAGACAGCGGCAGAGGCAGAGAGGTCGAGAGAGACAGAGATAGAGACGGAGACAGAGACAGAGACAGAGACGGCGAGAGAGACAGAGACAGAGACAGAGACAGAGACAGAGACGGAGACAGAGACCGCGAGCGAGACAGAGACAGAGACAGCGACAGAGACAGGGACAGAGGGAGAGACAGAGACGGAGACTGAGACAGAGACAGAGACAGAGAGAGAGACAGAGACAGAGACAGAGACAGAGACAGAGACAGAGAAAGAGACAGAGACAGACATAGAGACTGAGACAAAGGGCAGGGACAGAGGCAGAGACAGAGACAGATACAGAGACAGAGACTGAGACAGAGACAGAGACAGAGACAGAGACAGAGACAGAGACAGAGACAGAGACAGAGACAGAGACAGAGACAGAGACAGAGACAGAGACAGAGACAGAGACAGAGACAGAGATAGAGACTCCGACAGAGACAGAGACAGCGAGAGAGACAGAGATAGAGACAGGGACAGAGACAGAGACAGGGACAGAGACAGAGACAGAGACAGAAACAGAGACAGAAACAGAGACAGACATAGAGACAGAGGCAGTGGCAGGGACAGAGGCAGAGACAGAGACAGAGACAGAGACAGAGACAGAGACGGCGAGAGAGACAGAGACAGAGACAGAGACAGAGACAGAGACGGAGACAGAGACAGCGAGCGAGACAGAGACAGAGACAGCGACAGAGACAGGGACAGAGGGAGAGACAGAGACGGAGACTGAGACAGAGACAGAGACAGAGAGAGAGACAGAGACAGAGACAGAGACAGAGACAGAGACAGAGAAAGAGACAGAGACAGACATAGAGACTGAGACAAAGGGCAGGGACAGAGGCAGAGACAGAGACAGATACAGAGACAGAGACTGAGACAGAGACAGAGACAGAGACAGAGACAGAGACAGAGACAGAGACAGAGACAGAGACAGAGACAGAGACAGAGACAGAGACAGAGACAGAGACAGAGACAGAGACAGAGACAGAGATAGAGACTCCGACAGAGACAGAGACAGCGAGAGAGACAGAGATAGAGACAGGGACAGAGACAGAGACAGGGACAGAGACAGAGACAGAGACAGAAACAGAGACAGAAACAGAGACAGACATAGAGACAGAGGCAGTGGCAGGGACAGAGGCAGAGACAGAGACAGAGACAGAGACAGAGACAGAGACAGAGACAGAGACAGCGACAGCGACAGAGTCAGGGACAGAGAGAGAGACAGAGATAGAGACAGAGACAGAGACAGAGACAGAGACAGAGACAGAGACAGAGACAGAGACAGAGACAGAGACAGAGACAGAGACAGAGACAGAGACAGAGACAGAGATAGAGACAGATACAGAGACAGAGACAGATACAGAGACAGAGACAGAGACGGAGACAGAGACAGAGACAGAGACAGAGAGAGCGACAGCGACAGAGACAGGGACAGAGAGAGAGACAGAGACAGAGACTGAGACAGAGACAGAGACAGAGACAGAGATAGCGAGAGAGACAGAGATAGAGACAGAGACAGAGATTGAGACAGAGACAGAGACAGACAGAGACAGAGACAGAGACAGAGACAGAGACAGAGACAGAGACGGTGTGAGAGACAGAGATAGAGACATAGACAGAGGCAGAGACAGAGACAGAGAGGTCGAGAGAGACAGAGATAGAGACGGAGACAGAGACAGAGACAGAGGCAGAGGCAGAGACTGCGACAGAGACAGTGACGGCGAGAGAGACAGAGATAGAGACAGAGACAGAGACAGAGACAGAGACAGAGACGGAGACAGAGACCGAGACAGAGACAGAGACAGAGACAGAGACAGCGACAGCGACAGAGACAGGGACAGAGAGAGAGACAGAGACAGAGACTGAGACAGAGACAGAGACAGCGACAGAGACAGAGACCGCGAGAGAGACAGAGATAGAGACAGAGACAGAGACAGAGACAGCGAGAGAGACAGAGATAGAGACAGAGACAGAGACAGAGACAGAGACAGAGACTGCGACAGAGACAGAGACCGCGAGAGAGACAGAGATAGAGACAGAGACAGAGACAGAGACTGAGACAGCGAGAGAGACAGAGACAGAGACAGAGACAGAGACAGAGACAGAGACAAAGACAGAGGCAGAGACAGATACGGCGAGAGAGACAGAGATAGAGACAGAGACAGAGACAGAGACAGAGACAGAGACAGAGACAGAGACAGAGACGGAGACAGAGACAGAGACAGAGACAGAGACAGAGACAGCGACAGCGACAGAGACAGGGACAGAGAGAGAGACAGAGACAGAGACTGAGACAGAGACAGAGACAGAGATAGCGAGAGAGACAGAGATAGAGACAGAGACAGAGACAGAGACAGACAGAGACAGAGAAAGAGACAGAGACAGAGACAGAGACAGAGACAGAGACAGAGACAGAGACAGAGACAGGGACAGAGACAGAGACAGAGACAGCAAGGGAGACAGAGATAGAGACAGAGACAGAGACAGAGACAGAGACAGAGACAGAGACAGAGACAAAGGCAGAGGCAGAGACTGCGACAGAGACAGTGACGGCGAGAGAGACGGAGATAGAGACAGAGACAGAGACAGAGACAGAGACAGAGACGGTGACAGAGTCAGAGACAGAGACAGAGACAGAGACAGCGACAGCGACAGAGACAGGGACAGAGAGAGAGACAGACACAGAGACTGAGACAGAGACAGAGACAGAGACAGCGAGAGAGACAGATATAGAGACAGAGACAGAGATTGAGACAGAGACAGAGACAGACAGAGACAGAGACAGAGACAGAGACAGAGACAGAGACAGAGACAGAGACAGAGACAGAGACAGAGACCGAGACAGAGACAGAGATAGAGACGGAGACGGAGACAGAGACAGAGACAGAGACAGAGACAGAGACAGAGACAGAGACGGAGACAGAGACAGAGACCGAGACAGAGACAGAGACGGAGACAGAGACAGAGACGGAGACAGAGACAGAGAAAGAGACAGAGACAGAGACAGCGACAGAGACAGAAACAGAGACAGAGACAGAGACAGAGACAGAGACAGTGACAGAGACAGAGACAGAGACAGAGACGGCGCGAGAGACAGAGATAGAGACAGAGACAGAGACAGAGACAGATACGGCGAGAGAGACAGAGATAGAGACAGAGACAGAGACAGAGACGGAGACGGAGACAGAGACCGAGACAGAGACAGAGACAGAGACAGAGACAGAGACAGAGACAGAGACAGAGACAGAGACAGAGACAGAGACAGAGACAGAGACAGAGACAGAAACAGAGACAGAGACAGCGACAGAGACAGAGACAGAGACAGAGACAGAGACAGAGACAGAGACAGAGACAGAGACAGAGACAGAGACAGAGACAGAGACAGAGACAGAGATAGAGACAGAGACAGAGACAGAGACGGAGACAGAGACAGAGACGGAGACAGAGACAGAGACAGAGACAGAGACAGAGACAGCGACGGAGACAGAAACAGAGACAGAGACAGAGAGGTCGAGAGAGACAGAGATAGAGACGGAGACAGAGACAGAGACAGAGACGGCGAGAGAGACAGAGACAGACACAGAGACAGAGACAGACACAGAGACAGAGACAGAGACAGAGACAGAGACAGATAAAGAGACAGAGACAGAGACAGAGACAGAGACAGAGACAGAGACAGAGACAGAGAAAGAGACAGAGACAGAGACAGAGACAGCGACAGAGACAGAGACAGAGACAGAGACAGAGACAGAGACAGAGACAGAAACAGAGACGGAGACAGAGACAGAGACAGAGACAGAGACAGAGACAGAGACAGAGACAGAGACAGCGACAGCGACAGAGACAGGGACAGAGAGAGAGACAGAGACAGAGACTGAGACAGAGACAGAGACAGAGATAGCGAGAGAGACAGAGATAGAGACAGAGACAGAGACAGAGACGGAGACGGAGACAGAGACCGAGACAGAGACAGAGACAGAGACAGAGACAGAGACAGAGACAGACAGAGACAGAGAAAGAGACAGAGACAGAGACAGAGGCAGAGGCAGATGCAGAGACTGCGACAGAGACAGTGACGGCGAGAGAGACAGAAACAGAGACAGAAACATAGACAGACATAGAGACAGAGACAGAGGCAGAGACATAGACAGAGACAGAGACTGCGACAGAGACAGAGACCGCGAGAGAGACAGAGATAGAGACGGAGACAGAGACAGAGACAGAGAGAGAGACAGAAACAGAGACAGAGACGGAGACAGAGACAGAGACAGAGACAGAGACAGAGACAGCGACAGCGACAGAGACAGGGACAGAGAGAGAGGCAGAGACAGAGACTGAGACAGAGACAGAGCCAGAGATAGCGAGAGAGACAGAGATAGAGACAAAGACAGAGACAGAGACAGACACAGATACAGACACAGAGACAGAGACAGAAGCAGAGACAGAGACAGAGACAGAGACGGAGGCAGAGACAGAGACAGAGACAGAGACAGAGACAGAGACAGAGACAGAGACAGAGGCAGAGACAGAGACAGAGACAGAGACGGAGGCAGAGACAGAGACAGAGACAGAGACAGAGACAGCGGCAGAGGCAGAGAGGTCGAGAGAGACAGAGATAGAGACGGAGACAGAGACAGAGACAGAGACGGCGAGAGAGACAGAGACAGAGACGAGACAGATACAGAGACAGAGACAGAGACAGAGACAGAGACAGAGGCAGATACAGAGACAGAGACAGAGACAGAGACAGAAACAGAGACAGATACAGAGGCAGAGGCAGAGGCTGAGACTGCGACTGAGACAGTGACGGCGAGAGAGACAGAGATAGAGACAGCGACAGAGACAGAGACAGAGACGGAGACAGAGACAGACATAGAGACAGAGACAGCGGCAGGGACAGAGGCAGAGACAGAGACAGAGACAGAGACTGCGACAGAGACAGAGACCGCGAGAGAGACAGAGATAGAGACAGCGACAGAGACAGAGACAGAGACAGCGAGAGAGACAGAGATAGAGGCAGAGACAGAGACAGAGTCAGAGATAGAGGCAGCGGCAGAGGCAGAGACTGCGACAGAGACAGTGACGGCGAGAGAGACAGAGATAGAGACAGCGACAGAGACAGAGACAGAGACGGAGACAGAGACAGAGACCGAGATAGAGACAGAGACAGAGACAGAGGCAGACGCAGAGGCAGAGGCAGAGGCAGAGACTGCGACAGAGACAGTGACGGCGAGAGAGACAGAAACAGAGACAGAAACAGAGACAGACATAGAGACAGAGACAGCGGCAGGGACAGAGGCAGAGACAGAGACAGAGACAGAGACTGCGACAGAGACAGAGACCGCGAGAGAGACAGAGATAGAGACAGCGACAGAGACAGAGACAGAGACAGCGAGAGAGACAGAGATAGAGGCAGAGACAGAGACAGAGACAGAGACAGAGACAGAGACAGAGACTGCGACAGAGACAGAGACCGCGAGAGAGACAGAGATAGAGACAGAGACAGAGACAGAGACTGAGACAGCGAGAGAGACAGAGACAGAGACAGAGGCAGAGACAGAGACAGAGACAGAGACGGAGGCAGAGACAAGGACAGAGACAGAGACAGAGACAGAGGCAGTGACAGAG
>NC_134985.1:422500-425000 GCF_050947335.1 Megachile rotundata | reverse complement strand
GAGACAGCGACAGAGACAGAGACAGAGACAGAGACAGAGACAGAGACAGAGACAGAGACAGAGACAGAGACAGAGACAGAGACAGAGACAGAGATAGAGACAGAGACAGAGACAGAGACGGAGACAGAGACAGAGACGGAGACAGAGACAGAGACAGAGACAGAGACAGAGACAGCGACGGAGACAGAGACAGAGACAGAGACAGAGACAGAGACAGAGACAGCGACAGCGACAGAGACAGGGACAGAGAGAGAGACAGAGACAGAGACTGAGACAGAGACAGAGACAGAGATAGCGAGAGAGACAGAGATAGAGACAAAGACAGAGACAGAGACAGACACAGATACAGACACAGAGACAGAGACAGAAGCAGAGACAGAGACAGAGACAGAGACGGAGGCAGAGACAGAGACAGAGACAGAGGCAGAGGCAGATGCAGAGACTGCGACAGAGACAGTGACGGCGAGAGAGACAGAAACAGAGACAGAAACATAGACAGACATAGAGACAGAGACAGAGGCAGAGACATAGACAGAGACAGAGACTGCGACAGAGACAGAGACCGCGAGAGAGACAGAGATAGAGACGGAGACAGAGACAGAGACAGAGAGAGAGACAGAAACAGAGACAGAGACGGAGACAGAGACAGAGACAGAGACAGAGACAGCGACAGCGACAGAGACAGGGACAGAGAGAGAGGCAGAGACAGAGACTGAGACAGAGACAGAGCCAGAGATAGCGAGAGAGACAGAGATAGAGACAAAGACAGAGACAGAGACAGACACAGATACAGAGACAGAGACAGAGACAGAAGCAGAGACAGAGACAGAGACAGAGACGGAGGCAGAGACAGAGACAGAGACAGAGACAGAGACAGAGACAGAGACAGAGGCAGAGACAGAGACAGAGACAGAGACGGAGGCAGAGACAGATACAGAGACAGAGACAGAGACAGCGGCAGAGGCAGAGAGGTCGGGAGAGACAGAGATAGAGACGGAGACAGAGACAGAGACAGAGACGGCGAGAGAGACAGAGACAGAGACGAGACAGATACAGAGACAGAGACAGAGACAGAGACAGAGACAGAGGCAGATACAGAGACAGAGACAGAGACAGAGACAGAAACAGAGACAGATACAGAGGCAGAGGCAGAGGCAGAGACTGCGACTGAGACAGTGACGGCGAGAGAGACAGAGATAGAGACAGCGACAGAGACAGAGACAGAGACGGAGACAGAGACAGACATAGAGACAGAGACAGCGGCAGGGACAGAGGCAGAGACAGAGACAGAGACAGAGACTGCGACAGAGACAGAGACCGCGAGAGAGACAGAGATAGAGACAGCGACAGAGACAGAGACAGAGACAGCGAGAGAGACAGAGATAGAGGCAGAGACAGAGACAGAGTCAGAGATAGAGGCAGCGGCAGAGGCAGAGACTGCGACAGAGACAGTGACGGCGAGAGAGACAGAGATAGAGACAGCGACAGAGACAGAGACAGAGACGGAGACAGAGACAGAGACCGAGATAGAGACAGAGACAGAGACAGAGGCAGACGCAGAGGCAGAGGCAGAGGCAGAGACTGCGACAGAGACAGTGACGGCGAGAGAGACAGAAACAGAGACAGAAACAGAGACAGACATAGAGACAGAGACAGCGGCAGGGACAGAGGCAGAGACAGAGACAGAGACAGAGACTGCGACAGAGACAGAGACCGCGAGAGAGACAGAGATAGAGACAGCGACAGAGACAGAGACAGAGACAGCGAGAGAGACAGAGATAGAGGCAGAGACAGAGACAGAGACAGAGACAGAGACAGAGACAGAGACTGCGACAGAGACAGAGACCGCGAGAGAGACAGAGATAGAGACAGAGACAGAGACAGAGACTGAGACAGCGAGAGAGACAGAGACAGAGACAGAGGCAGAGACAGAGACAGAGACAGAGACGGAGGCAGAGACAAGGACAGAGACAGAGACAGAGACAGAGGCAGTGACAGAGACAGAGACAGAGACAGAGACGGCGCGAGAGACAGAGATAGAGACAGAGACAGAGACAGAGACAGATACGGCGAGAGAGACAGAGATAGAGACAGAGACAGTGACAGAGACGGAGAGGGAGACAGAGACCGAGACAGAGACAGAGACAGAGACAGAGACAGAGACAGAGACAGAGACAGAGACAGAGACAGAGACAGAGACAGAGACAGAGGCAGAGGCAAAGGCAGAGGCAGAGACTGCGACAGAGACAGTGACGGCGAGAGAGACGGAGATAGAGACAGAGACAGAGACAGAGACAGAGACAGAGACGGAGACAGAGTCAGAGACAGAGACAGAGACAGAGACAGCGACAGCGACAGAGACAGGGACAGAGAGAGAGACAGACACAGAGACTGAGACAGAGACAGAGACAGAGACAGCGAGAGAGACAGATATAGAGACAGAGACAGAGATTGAGACAGAGACAGAGACAGACAGAGACAGAGACAGAGACAGAGACAG
>NC_134985.1:372500-412500 GCF_050947335.1 Megachile rotundata | reverse complement strand
GAGACAGAGACAGAGACAGAGACAGAGACAGAGACAGAGACAGAAACAGAGACAGAGACAGCGACAGAGACAGAGACAGAGACAGAGACAGAGACAGAGACGGCGTGAGAGACAGAGATAGAGACAGAGACAGAGACAGAGACGGAGACAGAGACAGAGACGGAGACAGAGACAGAGACAGAGAAAGAGACAGAGACAGAGACAGCGACAGAGACAGAGACAGAGACAGAGACAGAGACAGAGACAGAGACAGAGACGGAGACAGAGACAGAGACGGAGACAGAGACAGAGAAAGAGACAGAGACAGAGACAGCGACAGAGACAGAGACAGAGATAGCGAGAGAGACAGAGACAGAGATTGAGACAGAGACAGAGACAGACAGAGACAGAGACAGAGACAGAGACAGAGACAGAAACAGAGACAGAAACAGAGACAGACATAGAGACAGAGACAGTGGCAGGGATAGAGGCAGAGACAGAGACAGAGACAGAGACTGCGACAGAGACAGAGACAGCGAGAGAGACAGAGATAGAGACAGAGACAGTGACAGAGACGGAGACGGAGACAGAGACCGAGACAGAGACAGAGACAGAGACAGAGACAGAGACAGAGACAGAGACAGAGACAGAGACAGAGACAGAGACAGAGACAGAGACAGAGACAGAGACAGAGACAGAGACAGAGACAGAGACAGAGACAGAGACAGAGACAGAGACAGAGACAGAAACAGAGACAGAGACAGCGACAGAGACAGAGACAGAGACAGAGACAGAGACAGAGACGGCGTGAGAGACAGAGATAGAGACAGAGACAGAGACAGAGACGGAGACAGAGACAGAGACGGAGACAGAGACAGAGACAGAGAAAGAGACAGAGACAGAGACAGCGACAGAGACAGAGACAGAGACAGAGACAGAGACAGAGACAGAGACAGAGACAGAGACAGAGACAGAGACGGAGACAGAGACAGAGACGGAGACAGAGACAGAGAAAGAGACAGAGACAGAGACAGCGACAGAGACAGAGACAGAGATAGCGAGAGAGACAGAGACAGAGATTGAGACAGAGACAGAGACAGACAGAGACAGAGACAGAGACAGAGACAGAGACAGAAACAGAGACAGAAACAGAGACAGACATAGAGACAGAGACAGTGGCAGGGATAGAGGCAGAGACAGAGACAGAGACAGAGACTGCGACAGAGACAGAGACAGCGAGAGAGACAGAGATAGAGACAGAGACAGTGACAGAGACGGAGACGGAGACAGAGACCGAGACAGAGACAGAGACAGAGACAGAGACAGAGACAGAGACAGAGACAGAGACAGAGACAGAGACAGAGACAGAGACAGAGACAGAGACAGAGACAGAGACAGAGACAGAGACAGAGACAGAGACAGAGACAGAGACAGAGACAGAGACAGAGACAGAGACAGAGACAGAAACAGAGACAGAGACAGCGACAGAGACAGAGACAGAGACGGCGTGAGAGACAGAGATAGAGACAGAGACAGAGACAGAGACGGAGACAGAGACAGAGACGGAGACAGAGACAGAGACAGAGAAAGAGACAGAGACAGAGACAGCGACAGAGACAGAGACAGAGACAGAGACAGAGACAGAGACAGAGACAGAGACAGAGACAGAGACAGAGACAGAGACGGAGACAGAGACAGAGACGGAGACAGAGACAGAGAAAGAGACAGAGACAGAGACAGCGACAGAGACAGAGGCAGAGATAGCGAGAGAGACAGAGACAGAGATTGAGACAGAGACAGAGATTGAGACAGAGACAGAGACAGACAGAGACAGAGACAGAGACAGAGACAGAGACAGAAACAGAGACAGAAACAGAGACAGACATAGAGACAGAGACAGTGGCAGGGATAGAGGCAGAGACAGAGACAGAGACAGAGACTGCGACAGAGACAGAGACAGCGAGAGAGACAGAGACAGAGACAGAGACAGAGACAGAGACAGAGATAGAGACAGAGACAGAGACAGAGACAGAGACAGAGACAGAGACAGAGACAGAGACAGAGACAGAGACGGCGTGAGAGACAGAGATAGAGACAGAGACAGAGACAGAGAGGTCGAGAGAGAGAGAGATAGAGACGGAGACAGAGACAGAGACAGAGGCAGAGGCAGAGACTGCGACAGAGACAGTGACGGTGAGAGAGACAGAGATAGAGACAGAGACTGAGACAGAGACAGAGACAGAGACGGAGACAGAGACAGAGAGCGAGACAGAGACAGAGACAGAGACAGAGACAGAGACAGAGACAGATACAGAGACAGAGACAGAGACAGAGACGGAGACAGAGACAGAGACAGAGACAGAGACAGCGACAGAGACAGTGACGGCGAGAGAGACAGAGATAGAGACAGAGACTGAGACAGAGACAGAGACAGAGACGGAGACAGAGACAGAGAGCGAGACAGAGACAGAGGCAGAGACAGAGACAGAGACAGAGACAGAGATAGAGACAGAGACGGAGACAGAGACAGAGAAAGAGACAGAGACAGATACAGAGACAGAGACAGAGACGGAGACAGAGACAGAGACGGAGACATAGACAGAGAAAGAGACAGAGACAGAGACAGCGACAGAGACAGAGACAGAGACAGAAACAGAGACAGAGACAGAGACAGACATAGAGACAGAGACGAAGGGCAGGGACAGAGGCAGAGACAGAGACAGAGACAGAGACAGACACTGCGACAGAGACAGAGACAGCGAGAGAGACAGAGATAGAGACAGAGACAGAGACAGAGACAGAGACAGAGACAGAGACAGAGACAGAGACAGAGACAGATACAGAGACAGAGACAGAGACAGAGACAGAGACAGAGACAGAGACAGAGAAAGAGACAGAGACAGAGACAGAGACAGAGACAGAGACAGAGACAGAGACAGAGACAGAGACAGCGACATACAGAGACAGAGACAGAGACAGAGACAGAGACAGAGACAGAGACAGAGACAGAGACAGAGACAGAGACAGAGACGGAGACAGAGACAGAGACAGAGACAGAGACAGAGACAGAGACAGAGACGGAGACAGAGACAGAGACAGAGACAGAGACAGAGAAAGAGACAGAGACAGAGACAGCGACAGCGACAGAGACAGAGACAGAGACAGAGACAGAGACAGACATAGAGACAGAGACAAAGGGCAGGGACAGAGGCAGAGTCAGAGACAGATACAGAGACAGAGACTGAGACAGAGACAGAGACAGAGACAGAGACAGAGACAGCGACAGAGACAGAGACAGCGAGAGAGACAGAGATAGAGACAGAGACGGAGACAGAGACAGAGAAAGAGACAGAGACAGAGACAGAGACAGAGACAGAGACAGAGACAGAGACAGAGACAGAGACAGAGACAGAGACAGAGACGGAGACAGAGACAGAGACGGAGACATAGACAGAGAAAGAGACAGAGACAGAGACAGCGACAGAGACAGAGACAGAGACAGAAACATAGACAGAGACAGAGACAGAGACAGAGGCAGAGGCAGAGACAGAGACAGAGACAGAGACAGAGACAGAGACAGAGACAGAGACAGAGACAGAGACAGAGACAGAGACAGAGACAGAGACAGAGACAGAGACAGAGACAGAGACAGAGACAGAGACAGAGACAGAGACAGAGACAGAGACAGAGACAGCGACAGACACAGAGACATAGACAGAGACAGAGGCAGAGGTGGAAGCAGAGACAGAGACAGCGGGAGAGATAGAGATAGAGGCAGAGACAGAGACAGAGACAGAGATAGAGGCAGCGGCAGAGGCAGAGACTGCGACAGAGACAGTGACGGCGAGAGAGACAGAGATAGAGACAGCGACAGAGACAGAGACAGAGACGGAGACAGAGACAGAGACCGAGATAGAGACAGAGACAGAGACAGAGGCAGAGGCAGAGGCAGAGGCAGAGACTGCGACAGAGACAGTGACGGCGAGAGAGACAGAAGCAGAGACAGAAGCAGAGGCAGACATAGAGACAGAGACAGAGGCAGGGACAGGGGTAGAGACAGAGACGGAGACAGAGACTGCGACAGAGACAGAGACAGCGAGAGAGACACAGATAGAGACAGAGACAGTGACAGAGACAGAGACAGAGACAGCGAGAGAGACAGAGATAGAGACAGAGACAGAGACAGAGACAGAGACAGAGACAGAGACAGAGACAGAGACAGAGACAGCGACAGCGACAGAGACAGGGACAGAGAGAGAGACAGAGACAGAGACTGAGACAGAGACAGAGACAGAGATAGCGAGAGAGACAGAGATAGAGACAGAGACAGAGACAGAGACAGAGGCAGAGGCAGAGGCAGAGGCAGAGACTGCGACAGAGACAGTGACGGCGAGAGAGACAGAAACAGAGACAGAAGCAGAGACAGACATAGAGACAGAGACAGAGGCAGGGACAGGGGCAGAGACAGAGACAGAGACAGAGACTGCGACAGAGACAGAGACACGGAGAGAGACAGAGATAGAGACAGAGACAGAGACAGAGACAGAGACAGCGAGAGAGACAGAGATAGAGACAGAGACAGAGACAGAGACAGAGACAGCGACAGCGACAGAGACAGGGACAGAGAGAGAGACAGAGACAGAGACTGAGACAGAGACAGAGACAGAGATAGCGAGAGAGACAGAGATAGAGACAGAGACAGAGGCAGAGACAGAGGCAGGGACAGAGGCAGACACAGAGACAGAGACAGAGACATGGACAGGGACAGAGGCAGAGGTAAAAGCAGAGACAGAGACAGCGAGAGAGATAGAGATAGAGGCAGAGACAGAGACAGAGTCAGAGATAGAGGCAGCGGCAGAGGCAGAGACTGCGACAGATACAGTGACGGCGAGAGAGACAGAGATAGAGACAGCGACAGAGACAGAGACAGGGACGGAGACAGAGACAGAAACCGAGATAGAGACAGAGACAGAGACAGAGGTAGACGCAGAGGCAAAGGCAGAGGCAGAGACTGCGGCATTGACAGTGACGGCGAGAGAGACAGAAACAGAGACAGAAACAGAGGCAGACATAGAGACAGAGACAGCGGCAGGGACAGAGGCAGAGACAGAGACAGAGACAGAGACTGCGACAGAGACAGAGACCGCGAGAGAGACAGAGATAGAGACAGAGACAGAGACAGAGACTGAGACAGCGAGAGAGACAGAGACAGAGACAGAGGCAGAGACAGAGACAGAGACAGAGACGGAGGCAGAGACAAGGACAGAGTCAGAGACAGAGACAGAGGCAGAGGCATAGAGGTCGAGAGAGACAGAGATAGAGACGGAGACAGAGACAGAGACAGAGACGGCGAGAGAGACAGAGACAGAGACAGAGACAGATACAGAGACAGAGACAGAGGCAGAGGCAGCGGCAGAGACTGCGACAGAGACTGTGACGGCGAGAGAGACAGAGATAGAGACAGAGACAGAGACAGAGACAGAGACGGAGACAGAGACAGAGACAGCGACAGAGACAGAGACAGCGACAGCGACAGAGACAGGGCCAGAGAGAGAGACAGAGACAGAGACTGAGACAGAGACAGAGACAGAGATAGCGAGAGAGACAGAGATAGAGACAGAGACAGAGATTGAGACAGAGACAGAGACAGACAGAGACAGAGACAGAGACAGAGACAGAGACAGAGACAGAGACTGAGACAGAGACAGAGACAGAGACAGAGACAGCGAGAGAGACAGAGATAGAGACAGAGACAGAGACAGAGACAGAGACAGCGACAGCGACAGAGACAGGGACAGAGAGAGAGACAGAGACAGAGACTGAGACAGAGACAGAGACAGAGATAGCGAGAGAGACAGAGATAGAGACAGAGACAGAGGCAGAGACAGAGGCAGGGACAGAGGCAGACACAGAGACAGAGACAGAGACATGGACAGGGACAGAGGCAGAGGTAAAAGCAGAGACAGAGACAGCGAGAGAGATAGAGATAGAGGCAGAGACAGAGACAGAGTCAGAGATAGAGGCAGCGGCAGAGGCAGAGACTGCGACAGATACAGTGACGGCGAGAGAGACAGAGATAGAGACAGCGACAGAGACAGAGACAGGGACGGAGACAGAGACAGAAACCGAGATAGAGACAGAGACAGAGACAGAGGTAGACGCAGAGGCAAAGGCAGAGGCAGAGACTGCGGCATTGACAGTGACGGCGAGAGAGACAGAAACAGAGACAGAAACAGAGGCAGACATAGAGACAGAGACAGCGGCAGGGACAGAGGCAGAGACAGAGACAGAGACAGAGACTGCGACAGAGACAGAGACCGCGAGAGAGACAGAGATAGAGACAGAGACAGAGACAGAGACTGAGACAGCGAGAGAGACAGAGACAGAGACAGAGGCAGAGACAGAGACAGAGACAGAGACGGAGGCAGAGACAAGGACAGAGTCAGAGACAGAGACAGAGGCAGAGGCATAGAGGTCGAGAGAGACAGAGATAGAGACGGAGACAGAGACAGAGACAGAGACGGCGAGAGAGACAGAGACAGAGACAGAGACAGATACAGAGACAGAGACAGAGGCAGAGGCAGCGGCAGAGACTGCGACAGAGACTGTGACGGCGAGAGAGACAGAGATAGAGACAGAGACAGAGACAGAGACAGAGACGGAGACAGAGACAGAGACAGCGACAGAGACAGAGACAGCGACAGCGACAGAGACAGGGCCAGAGAGAGAGACAGAGACAGAGACTGAGACAGAGACAGAGACAGAGATAGCGAGAGAGACAGAGATAGAGACAGAGACAGAGATTGAGACAGAGACAGAGACAGACAGAGACAGAGACAGAGACAGAGACAGAGACAGAGACAGAGACTGAGACAGAGACAGAGACAGAGACAGAGACAGAGACAGAGACAGAGACAGAGACAGAGACAGAGACAGAGACAGAGACAGAGACAGAGACAGAGACAGAGACACAGACAGAGACAGAGACAGACACAGATACAGAGGCAGAGACAGAGACAGAAGCAGAGACAGAGACAGAGACAGAGACGGAGGCAGAGACAGAGACAGAGACAGAGACAGAGACAGAGACAGAGGCAGAGGCAGAGAGGTCGAGAGAGACAGAGATAGAGACGGAGACAGAGACAGAGACAGAGACAGAGACAGCGGCAGAGGCAGAGAGGTCGAGAGAGACAGAGATAGAGACGGAGACAGAGACAGAGACAGAGACGGCGAGAGAGACAGAGACAGAGACAGAGACAGATACAGAGACAGAGACAGAGACAGAGGCAGGGACAGAGGCAGAGACAGAGACAGAGACAGAGACAGCGACAGAGACAGAGACCGCGAGAGAGACAGAGATAGAGACAGAGACAGAGACAGAGACAGCGAGAGAGACAGAGATAGAGACAGAGACAGAGACAGAGACAGAGACAGAGACAGAGACAGAGACTGCGACAGAGACAGAGACCGCGAGAGAGACAGAGATAGAGACAGGGACAGAGACAGAGACTGAGACCGCGAGAGAGACAGAGACAGAGACAGAGACAGAGACAGAGACAGAGACAAAGACAGAGGCAGAGAGAGAGACGGCGAGAGAGACAGAGATAGATACAGAGACAGAGACAGAGACAGAGATAGAGACAGAGACAGAGACAGACACAGATACAGAGGCAGAGACAGAGACAGAAGCAGAGACAGAGACAGAGACAGAGACGGAGGCAGAGACAGAGACAGAGACAGAGACAGAGACAGAGACAGAGACAGAGACAGAGACTCAGACAGCGAGAGAGACAGAGACAGAGACAGAGACAGAGACAGAGACAGAGACAAAGACAGAGGCAGAGAGAGAGACGGCGAGAGAGACAGAGATAGAGACAGAGACAGAGACAGAGACAGAGATAGAGACAGAGACAGAGACAGACACAGATACAGAGACAGAGACAGAGACAGAAGCAGAGACAGAGACAGAGACAGAGACAGAGACGGAGGCAGAGACAGAGACAGAGACAGAGACAGAGACAGAGACAGAGACAGAGACAGAGACAGATACAGATACAGAGACAGAGACAGATACAGAGACAGAGACAGATACAGAGACAGATACAGAGACAGAGACAGATACAGAGACAGAGACAGAGACAGAGACAGAGACAGAGGCAGAGGCAGAGGCAGAGACTGCGACAGAGACAGTGACGGCGAGAGAGACAGAGATAGAGACAGAGACAGAGACAGAGACAGAGACAGAGACAGAGACGGAGACAGAGACAGAGACAGAGACAGAGACAGAGACAGCGACAGCGACAGAGACAGGGACAGAGAGAGGGACAGAGACAGAGACTGAGACAGAGACAGAGACAGAGATAGCGAGAGAGAGAGAGATAGAGACAGAGACAGAGATTGATACAGAGACAGAGACAGACAGAGACAGAGACAGAGACAGAGACAGAGACAGAGACAGAGACAGAGACAGAGACAGAGACAGAGACAGGGACAGAGACAGAGACACAGACAGCGAGGGAGACAGAGATAGAGACAGAGACAGAGACAGAGACAGAGACAGAGACAGAGACAGAGACAGAGACAGAGACAGCGACAGCGACAGAGACAGGGACAGAGAGAGGGACAGAGACAGAGACTGAGACAGAGACAGAGACAGAGATAGCGAGAGAGAGAGAGATAGAGACAGAGACAGAGATTGATACAGAGACAGAGACAGACAGAGACAGAGACAGAGACAGAGACAGAGACAGAGACAGAGACAGAGACAGAGACAGAGACAGGGACAGAGACAGAGACACAGACAGCGAGGGAGACAGAGATAGAGACAGAGACAGAGACAGAGACAGAGACAGAGACTGCGACAGAGACAGAGACCGCGAGAGAGACAGAGATAGAGACAGAGACAGAGACAGAGACAGAGACGGCGAGAGAGACAGAGACAGAGACAGAGACAGAGACAGACACAGAGACAGAGACAGAGACAGAGACAGAGACAGATACAGAGACAGAGACAGAGACAGAGACAGAGACAGAGACAGAGACAGAGAAAGAGACAGAGACAGAGACAGAGACAGAGACAGCGACAGAGACAGAGACAGAGACAGAGACAGAGACAGAGACAGAGACAGAGACAGAGACGGAGACAGAGACAGAGACAGAGACAGAGACAGAGACAGAGGCAGAGACAGAGACAGCGACAGCGACAGAGACAGGGACAGAGAGAGAGACAGAGACGGAGACTGAGACAGAGACAGAGACAGAGATAGCGAGAGAGACAGAGATAGAGAGAGAGACAGAGATTGAGACAGAGACAGAGACAGACAGAGACAGAGACAGAGACAGAGACAGAGACAGAGACAGAGACAGAGGCAGAGGCAGAGACAGAGACAGAGACAGAGACAGAGACAGAGACAGAGACAGAGACAGAGACAGAGACAGAGACAGAGGCAGAGGCAGAGGCAGAGACTGCGACAGAGACAGTGACGGCGAGAGAGACAGAGATAGAGACAGAGACAGAGACAGAGACAGAGATAGAGACAGAGACAGAGACAGACACAGGTACAGAGACAGGGACAGAGACAGAAGCAGAGACAGAGACAGAGACAGAGACGGAGGCAGAGACAGAGACAGAAACAGAGACAGAGACAGAGACAGAGACAGAGACAGAGACAGAGACAGATACAGATACAGAGACAGAGACAGATACAGAGACAGAGGCAGATACAGAGACAGATACAGAGACAGATACAGAGACAGAGACAGAGACAGGGACAGAGACAGAGACACAGACAGCGAGGGAGACAGAGATAGAGACAGAGACAGAGACAGAGACAGAGACAGAGACTGCGACAGAGACAGAGACCGCGAGAGAGACAGAGATAGAGACAGAGACAGAGACAGAGACAGAGACGGCGAGAGAGACAGAGACAGAGACAGAGACAGAGACAGACACAGAGATAGAGACAGAGACAGAGACAGAGACAGATACAGAGACAGAAACAGAGACAGAGACAGAGACAGAGACAGAGAAAGAGACAGAGACAGAGACAGAGACAGAGACAGCGACAGAGACAGAGACAGAGACAGAGACAGAGACAGAGACAGAGACAGAGACGGAGACAGAGACAGAGACAGAGACAGAGACAGAGACAGAGGCAGAGACAGAGACAGCGACAGCGACAGAGACAGGGACAGAGAGAGAGACAGAGACGGAGACTGAGACAGAGACAGAGACAGAGATAGCGAGAGAGACAGAGATAGAGAGAGAGACAGAGATTGAGACAGAGACAGAGACAGACAGAGACAGAGACAGAGACAGAGACAGAGACAGAGACAGAGACAGAGACAGAGACAGAGGCAGAGACAGAGACAGAGACAGAGACAGAGACAGAGACAGAGACAGAGACAGAGACAGAGACAGGGACAGAGAGAGAGACAGAGACAGAGACTGAGACAGAGACAGAGACAGAGACGGCGAGAGAGACAGAGACAGAGACAGAGACAGATACAGAGACAGAGACAGAGACAGAGACAGAGGCAGGGACAGAGGCAGAGACAGAGACAGAGACAGAGACAGCGACAGAGACAGAGACCGCGAGAGAGACAGAGATAGAGACAGAGACAGAGACAGAGACAGCGAGAGAGACAGAGATAGAGACAGAGACAGAGACAGAGACAGAGACAGAGACAGAGACAGAGACAGAGACTGCGACAGAGAGAGAGACCGCGAGAGAGACAGAGATAGAGACAGAGACAGAGACAGAGACTGAGACCGCGAGAGAGACAGAGACAGAGACAGAGACAGAGACAGAGACAGAGACAAAGACAGAGGCAGAGAGAGAGACGGCGAGAGAGACAGAGATAGATACAGAGACAGAGACAGAGACAGAGATAGAGGCAGAGACAGAGACAGACACAGATACAGAGGCAGAGACAGAGACAGAAGCAGAGACAGAGACAGAGACAGAGACGGAGGCAGAGACAGAGACAGAGACAGAGACAGAGACAGAGACAGAGACAGAGACTCAGACAGCGAGAGAGACAGAGACAGAGACAGAGACAGAGACAGAGACAGAGACAAAGACAGAGGCAGAGAGAGAGACGGCGAGAGAGACAGAGATAGAGACAGAGACAGAGACAGAGACAGAGATAGAGACAGAGACAGAGACAGACACAGATACAGAGACAGAGACAGAGACAGAAGCAGAGACAGAGACAGAGACAGAGACGGAGGCAGAGACAGAGACAGAGACAGAGACAGAGACAGAGACAGAGACAGAGACAGAGACAGAGACAGAGACTCAGACAGCGAGAGAGACAGAGACAGAGACAGAGACAGAGACAGAGACAGAGACAAAGACAGAGGCAGAGAGAGAGACGGCGAGAGAGACAGAGATAGAGACAGAGACAGAGACAGAGACAGAGATAGAGACAGAGACAGAGACAGACACAGATACAGAGACAGAGACAGAGACAGAAGCAGAGACAGAGACAGAGACAGAGACGGAGGCAGAGACAGAGACAGAGACAGAGACAGAGACAGAGACAGAGACAGAGACAGAGACAGATACAGAGACAGAGACAGATACAGAGACAGAGACAGAGACAGAGACAGAGACAGAGGCAGAGGCAGAGGCAGAGGCAGAGACTGCGACAGAGACAGTGACGGCGAGAGAGACAGAGATAGAGACAGAGACAGAGGCAGAGACAGAGACAGAGACGGAGACAGAGACAGAGACAGAGACAGAGACAGAGACAGCGACAGCGACAGAGACAGGGACAGAGAGAGGGACAGAGACAGAGACTGAGACAGAGACAGAGACAGAGATAGCGAGAGAGAGAGAGATAGAGACAGAGACAGAGATTGATACAGAGACAGAGACAGACAGAGACAGAGACAGAGACAGAGACAGAGACAGAGACAGAGACAGAGACAGAGACAGAGACAGAGACAGGGACAGAGACAGAGACACAGACAGCGAGGGAGACAGAGACAGAGACAGAGACAGAGAAAGAGACAGAGACAGAGACAGAGACAGAGACAGCGACAGAGACAGAGACAGAGACAGAGACAGAGACAGAGACAGAGACAGAGACAGAGACGGAGACAGAGACAGAGACAGAGACAGAGACAGAGACAGAGGCAGAGACAGAGACAGCGACAGCGACAGAGACAGGGACAGAGAGAGAGACAGAGACGGAGACTGAGACAGAGACAGAGACAGAGATAGCGAGAGAGACAGAGATAGAGAGAGAGACAGAGATTGAGACAGAGACAGAGACAGACAGAGACAGAGACAGAGACAGAGACAGAGACAGAGACAGAGACAGAGGCAGAGGCAGAGACAGAGACAGAGACAGAGACAGAGACAGAGACAGAGACCGCGAGAGAGACAGAGATAGAGACAGAGACAGAGACAGAGACAGAGACGGCGAGAGAGACAGAGACAGAGACAGAGACAGAGACAGACACAGAGACAGAGACAGAGGCAGAGACATAGACAGAGACAGAGACAGAGACAGAGACAGAGACAGAGACAGAGACAGAGACAGAGACAGAGACAGAGACAGATACAGAGACAGAGACAGAGACAGAGACAGAGACAGAGACAGAGACAGAGACAGATACAGATACAGAGACAGAGACAGATACAGAGACAGAGACAGATACAGAGACAGATACAGAGACAGATACAGAGACAGAGACAGAGACAGAGACAGAGACAGGGACAGAGACAGAGACACAGACAGCGAGGGAGACAGAGATAGAGACAGAGACAGAGACAGAGACAGAGACAGAGACTGCGACAGAGACAGAGACCGCGAGAGAGACAGAGATAGAGACAGAGACAGAGACAGAGACAGAGACGGCGAGAGAGACAGAGACAGAGACAGAGACAGAGACAGACACAGAGACAGAGACAGAGACAGAGACAGAGACAGATACAGAGACAGAAACAGAGACAGAGACAGAGACAGAGACAGAGACAGAGAAAGAGACAGAGACAGAGACAGAGACAGAGACAGCGACAGAGACAGAGACAGAGACAGAGACAGAGACAGAGACAGAGACAGAGACAGAGACAGAGACGGAGACAGAGACAGAGACAGAGACAGAGACAGAGACAGAGGCAGAGACAGAGACAGCGACAGCGACAGAGACAGGGACAGAGAGAGAGACAGAGACGGAGACTGAGACAGAGACAGAGACAGAGATAGCGAGAGAGACAGAGATAGAGAGAGAGACAGAGATTGAGACAGAGACAGAGACAGACAGAGACAGAGACAGAGACAGAGACAGAGACAGAGACAGAGGCAGAGACAGAGACAGAGACAGAGACAGAGACAGAGACAGAGACAGAGACAGAGACAGGGACAGAGAGAGAGACAGAGACAGAGACTGAGACAGAGACAGAGACAGAGACGGCGAGAGAGACAGAGACAGAGACAGAGACAGATACAGAGACAGAGACAGAGACAGAGACAGAGGCAGGGACAGAGGCAGAGACAGAGACAGAGACAGAGACAGCGACAGAGACAGAGACCGCGAGAGAGACAGAGATAGAGACAGAGACAGAGACAGAGACAGCGAGAGAGACAGAGATAGAGACAGAGACAGAGACAGAGACAGAGACAGAGACAGAGACAGAGACAGAGACAGAGACAGAGACAGAGACTCAGACAGCGAGAGAGACAGAGACAGAGACAGAGACAGAGACAGAGACAGAGACAAAGACAGAGGCAGAGAGAGAGACGGCGAGAGAGACAGAGATAGAGACAGAGACAGAGACAGAGACAGAGATAGAGACAGAGACAGAGACAGAGACAGACACAGATACAGAGACAGAGACAGAGACAGAAGCAGAGACAGAGACAGAGACAGAGACGGAGGCAGAGACAGAGACAGAGACAGAGACAGAGACAGAGACAGAGACAGAGACAGAGACAGATACAGAGACAGAGACAGATACAGAGACAGAGACAGAGACAGAGACAGAGACAGAGGCAGAGGCAGAGGCAGAGACTGCGACAGAGACAGTGACGGCGAGAGAGACAGAGATAGAGACAGAGACAGAGACAGAGACAGAGACAGAGACGGAGACAGAGACAGAGACAGAGACAGAGACAGAGACAGCGACAGCGACAGAGACAGGGACAGAGAGAGGGACAGAGACAGAGACTGAGACAGAGACAGAGACAGAGATAGCGAGAGAGAGAGAGATAGAGACAGAGACAGAGATTGATACAGAGACAGAGACAGACAGAGACAGAGACAGAGACAGAGACAGAGACAGAGACAGAGACAGAGACAGAGACAGAGACAGAGACAGAGACAGGGACAGAGACAGAGACACAGACAGCGAGGGAGACAGAGATAGAGACAGAGACAGAGACAGAGACAGAGACAGAGACCGCGAGAGAGACAGAGATAGAGACAGAGACAGAGACAGAGACAGAGACGGCGAGAGAGACAGAGACAGAGACAGAGACAGAGACAGACACAGAGACAGAGACAGAGACAGAGACAGAGACAGATACAGAGACAGAGACAGAGACAGAGACAGAGACAGAGACAGAGACAGAGAAAGAGACAGAGACAGAGACAGAGACAGAGACAGCGACAGAGACAGAGACAGAGACAGAGACAGAGACAGAGACAGAGACAGAGACAGAGACGGAGACAGAGACAGAGACAGAGACAGAGACAGAGACAGAGGCAGAGACAGAGACAGCGACAGCGACAGAGACAGGGACAGAGAGAGAGACAGAGACGGAGACTGAGACAGAGACAGAGACAGAGATAGCGAGAGAGACAGAGATAGAGAGAGAGACAGAGATTGAGACAGAGACAGAGACAGACAGAGACAGAGACAGAGACAGAGACAGAGACAGAGACAGAGACAGAGACAGAGGCAGAGACAGAGACAGAGACAGAGACAGAGACAGAGACAGAGACAGAGACAGAGACAGAGACAGAGACAGAGGCAGAGGCAGAGGCAGAGACTGCGACAGAGACAGTGACGGCGAGAGAGACAGAAACAGAGACAGAAACAGAGACAGACATAGAGACAGAGACAGAGGCAGAGACATAGACGGAGACAGAGACAGAGACAGAGACAGAGACAGAGACAGAGACAGAGACAGAGACAGAGACAGAGACAGATACAGAGACAGAGACAGATACAGAGACAGAGACAGAGACGGAGACAGAGACAGAGACAGAGACAGAGACAGCGACAGCGACAGAGACAGGGACAGAGAGAGAGACAGCGACAGAGACAGAGACATAGACAGAGACAGAGCCAGAGGTGGAAACAGAGACAGAGACAGCGAGAGAGATAGAGATAGAGGCAGAGACAGAGACAGAGACAGAGATAGAGGCAGCGGCAGAGGCAGAGACTGCGACAGAGACAGTGACGGCGAGAGAGACAGAGATAGAGACAGCGACAGAGACAGAGACAGGGACGGAGGCAGAGACAGAGACCGAGATAGAGACAGAGACAGAGACAGAGACAGAGCCAGAGGCAGAGGCAGAGGCAGAGACTGCGACAGAGACAGTGATGGCGAGAGAGACAGAGATAGAGACAGAGACAGAGACAGAGACAGAGATAGAGACAGAGACAGAGACAGACACAGATACAGAGACAGAGACAGAGACAGAGACAGAGGCAGGGACAGAGGCAGAGACAGAGACAGAGACAGAGACAGAGACAGAGACAGAGACAGCGACAGAGACAGAGACAGGGACAGAGAGAGAGACAGAGACAGAGACTGAGACAGAGACAGAGACAGAGATAGCGAGAGAGACAGAGATAGTGCCAGAGACAGAGATTGATACAGAGACAGAGACAGACAGAGACAGAGACAGAGACAGAGACAGAGACAGAGACAGAGACAGAGACAGAGACAGGGACAGAGACAGAGACAGAGACAGCGAGGGAGACAGAGATAGAGACAGAGACAGAGACAGAGACAGCGAGAGAGACAGAGATAGAGACAGAGACAGAGACAGAGACAGAGACAGAGACAGAGACTGCGACAGAGACAGAGACCGCGAGAGAGACAGAGATAGAGACAGAGACAGAGACAGAGACTGAGACAGCGAGAGAGACAGAGACAGAGACAGAGACAGAGACAGAGACAGAGACAAACACAGAGGCAGAGACAGAGACGGCGAGAGAGACAGAGATAGAGACAGAGACAGAGACAGAGACAGAGATAGAGACAGAGACAGAGACAGACACAGGTACAGAGACAGGGACAGAGACAGAAGCAGAGACAGAGACAGAGACAGAGACGGAGGCAGAGACAGAGACAGAAACAGAGACAGAGACAGAGACAGAGACAGAGACAGAGACAGATACAGATACAGAGACAGAGACAGATACAGAGACAGAGACAGATACAGAGACAGATACAGAGACAGATACAGAGACAGAGACAGAGACAGAGACAGAGACAGAGACAGAGACAGAGAAAGAGACAGAGACAGAGACAGAGACAGAGACAGCGACAGAGACAGAGACAGAGACAGAGACAGAGACAGAGGCAGAGACAGAGACAGAGACAGAGACAGAGACAGAGACAGAGACAGAGACAGAGACAGAGACAGAGGCAGAGGCAGAGGCAGAGGCAGAGACTGCGACAGAGACAGTGACGGCGAGAGAGACAGAAACAGAGACAGAAACAGAGACAGACATAGAGACAGAGACAGAGGCAGAGACATAGACAGAGACAGAGACTGCGACAGAGACAGAGACCGCGAGAGAGACAGAGATAGAGACGGAGACAGAGACAGAGACAGAGACAGAGACAGAGACGGAGACAGAGACAGAGACAGAGACAGAGACAGAGACAGCGACAGCGACAGAGACAGGGACAGAGAGAGAGACAGAGACAGAGACTGAGACAGAGACAGAGACTGAGACAGAGACAGAGACAGAGATAGCGAGAGAGACAGAGATAGAGAGAGAGACAGAGATTGAGACAGAGACAGAGACAGAGGCAGAGACACAGGCAGAGACAGATGCAGAGACAGAGACAGAGACAGGGACGGAGACAGAGACAGAGACTGCGACAGAGACAGAGACAGCGAGAGAGACAGAGATAGAGACAGAGACAGAGACAGAGACAGAGACAGAGACAGAGACAGGGAGAGAGACAGAGACAGAGACAGAGACAGAGACAGAGACAGAGACAGAGAGAGAGACAGAGACAGAGACAGAGACAGAGACAGAGACAGAGACAGAGAGAGAGACAGAGACAGAGGCAGAGGCAGAGGCAGAGACTGCGACAGAGACAGAGACAGAGACAGAGACAGAGAAAGAGACAGAGACAGAGACAGAGACAGAGACAGAGACAGAGACAGAGACAGAGAAAGAGACAGAGACAGACATAGAGACTGAGACAAAGGGCAGGGACAGAGGCAGAGACAGAGACAGATACAGAGACAGAGACTGAGACAGAGACAGAGACAGAGACAGAGACAGAGACAGAGACAGAGACAGAGACAGAGACAGAGACAGAGACAGAGACTCCGACAGAGACAGAGACAGCGAGAGAGACAGAGATAGAGACAGAGACAGAGACAGAGACAGAGACAGGGACAGAGACAGAGACAGAGACAGAAACAGAGACAGAAACAGAGACAGACATAGAGACAGAGACAGTGGCAGGGACAGAGGCAGAGACAGAGACAGAGACAGAGACAGAGACAGAGACAGAGACAGAGACAGAGACAGCGACAGCGACAGAGTCAGGGACAGAGAGAGAGACAGAGATAGAGACAGAGACAGAGACAGAGACAGAGACAGAGACAGAGACAGAGACAGAGACAGAGACAGAGACAGAGACAGAGACAGAGACAGAGACAGAGACAGAGACAGAGACAGAGACAGAGACAGAGACAGAGACAGAGACAGAGACAGAGACAGAGACAGAGACAGATACAGAGACAGAGACAGAGACGGAGACAGAGACAGAGACAGAGACAGAGACAGCGACAGCGACAGAGACAGGGACAGAGAGAGAGACAGAGACAAAGACTGAGACAGAGACAGAGACAGAGATAGCGAGAGAGACAGAGATAGAGACGGAGACAGAGATTGAGACAGAGACAGGGACAGACAGAGACAGAGACAGAGACAGAGACAGAGACAGAGACAGAGACAGAGACAGAGACAGAGACAGAGACAGAGACAGAGACAGAGACAGAGACAGAGACGGTGTGAGAGACAGAGATAGAGACAGAGACAGAGACAGAGACAGAGACAGAGAGGTCGAGAGAGACAGAGATAGAGACGGAGACAGAGACAGAGACAGAGGCAGAGGCAGAGACTGCGACAGAGACAGTGACGGCGAGAGAGACAGAGATAGAGACAGAGACAGAGACAGAGGCAGAGGCAGAGGCAGAGACTGCGGCAGAGACAGTGACGGCGAGAGAGACAGAAACAGAGACAGAAACAGAGACAGACATAGAGACAGAGACAGATGCAGGGACAGGTGCGGAGACAGAGACAGAGACAGAGACTGCGACAGAGACAGTGACGGCGAGAGAGACAGAGATAGAGACAGAGACAGAGACAGAGGCAGAGGCAGAGGCAGAGACTGCGGCAGAGACAGTGACGGCGAGAGAGACAGAAACAGAGACAGAAACAGAGACAGACATAGAGACAGAGACAGATGCAGGGACAGGGGCGGAGACAGAGACAGAGACAGAGACTGCGACAGAGACAGAGACAGCGAGAGAGACAGAGATAGAGACAGAGACAGAGACAGAGACAGAGACAGAGACGGAGACAGAGACAGAGACGGAGACAGAGACAGAGACAGAGACAGAGACAGAGACAGAGACAGAGACAGAGACAGAGACAGAGACAGAGACAGCGACAGCGACAGAGACAGGGACAGAGAGAGAGACAGAGACAGAGACTGAGACAGAGACAGAGACAGAGATAGCGAGAGAGACAGAGATAGAGACGGAGACAGAGATTGAGACAGAGACAGGGACAGACAGAGACAGAGACAGAGACAGAGACAGAGACAGAGACAGAGACAGAGACAGAGACAGAGACAGAGACAGAGACAGAGACAGAGACAGAGACAGAGACGGTGTGAGAGACAGAGATAGAGACAGAGACAGAGACAGAGACAGAGACAGAGAGGTCGAGAGAGACAGAGATAGAGACGGAGACAGAGACAGAGACAGAGGCAGAGGCAGAGACTGCGACAGAGACAGTGACGGCGAGAGAGACAGAGATAGAGACAGAGACAGAGACAGAGGCAGAGGCAGAGGCAGAGACTGCGGCAGAGACAGTGACGGCGAGAGAGACAGAAACAGAGACAGAAACAGAGACAGACATAGAGACAGAGACAGATGCAGGGACAGGGGCGGAGACAGAGACAGAGACAGAGACTGCGACAGAGACAGTGACGGCGAGAGAGACAGAGATAGAGACAGAGACAGAGACAGAGGCAGAGGCAGAGGCAGAGACTGCGGCAGAGACAGTGACGGCGAGAGAGACAGAAACAGAGACAGAAACAGAGACAGACATAGAGACAGAGACAGATGCAGGGACAGGGGCGGAGACAGAGACAGAGACAGAGACTGCGACAGAGACAGAGACAGCGAGAGAGACAGAGATAGAGACAGAGACAGAGACAGAGACAGAGACAGAGACAGAGACAGAGACAGAGACAGAGACGGAGACAGAGACAGAGACAGAGACAGAGACAGAGACAGAGACAGAGACAGAGACAGAGACAGAGACAGAGACAGAGACAGAGACAGAGACAGAGACAGCGACAGAGACAGAGACATAGACAGAGACAGAGCCAGAGGTGGAAGCAGAGACAGAGACAGCGAGAGAGATAGAGATAGAGGCAGAGACAGAGACAGAGACAGAGATAGAGGCAGCGGCAGAGGCAGAGACTGCGACAGAGACAGTGACGGCGAGAGAGACAGAGATAGAGACAGCGACAGAGACAGAGACAGGGACGGAGGCAGAGACAGAGACCGAGATAGAGACAGAGACAGAGACAGAGACAGAGGCAGAGGCAGACGCAGAGGCAGAGACTGCGACAGAGACAGTGACGGCGAGAGAGACAGAGATAGAGACAGAGACAGAGACAGAGGCAGAGGCAGAGGCAGAGACTGCGGCAGAGACAGTGACGGCGAGAGAGACAGAAACAGAGACAGAAACAGAGACAGACATAGAGACAGAGACAGATGCAGGGACAGGGGCGGAGACAGAGACAGAGACAGAGACTGCGACAGAGTTAGTGACGGCGAGAGAGACAGAGATAGAGACAGAGACAGAGACAGAGGCAGAGGCAGAGGCAGAGACTGCGGCAGAGACAGTGACGGCGAGAGAGACAGAAACAGAGACAGAAACAGAGACAGACATAGAGACAGAGACAGATGCAGGGACAGGGGCGGAGACAGAGACAGAGACAGAGACTGCGACAGAGACAGAGACAGCGAGAGAGACAGAGATAGAGACAGAGACAGAGACAGAGACAGAGACAGAGACAGAGACAGAGACAGAGACGGAGACAGAGACAGCGACAGAGAAAGAGACATAGACAGAGACAGAGCCAGAGGTGGAAGCAGAGACAGAGACAGCGAGAGAGATAGAGATAGAGGCAGAGACAGAGACAGAGACAGAGATAGAGGCAGCGGCAGAGGCAGAGACTGCGACAGAGACAGTGACGGCGAGACAGACAGAGATAGAGACAGCGACAGAGACAGAGACAGGGACGGAGGCAGAGACAGAGACCGAGATAGAGACAGAGACAGAGACAGAGACAGAGGCAGAGGCAGAGGCAGAGGCAGAGACTGCGACAGAGACAGTGACGGCGAGAGAGACAGAAACAGAGACAGAAGCAGAGACAGACATAGAGACAGAGACAGAGGCAGGGACAGGGGCAGAGACAGAGACAGAGACAGAGACTGCGACAGAGACAGAGACACGGAGAGAGACAGAGATAGAGACAGAGACAGAGACAGAGACAGAGACAGAGACAGCGAGAGAGACAGAGATAGAGACAGAGACAGAGACAGAGACAGAGACATATACAGAGACAGAGACCGAGATAGAGACAGAGACAGAGACAGAGGCAGAGGCAGAGGCAGAGGCAGAGGCAGAGGCAGAGGCAGAGGCAGAGACTGCGACAGAGACAATGACGGCGAGAGAGACAGAAACAGAGACAGAAACAGAGACAGACATAGAGACAGAGACAGAGGCAGAGACATAGACAGAGACAGAGACTGCGACAGAGACAGAGACCGCGAGAGAGACAGAGATAGAGACAGAGACAGAGACAGAGACAGAGAGAGAGACAGAGACAGAGACAGAGACAGAGACAGAGACAGCGACAGCGACAGAGACAGGGACAGAGAGAGAGACAGTGACAGAGACTGAGACAGAGACAGAGACAGAGATAGCGAGAGAGACAGAGATAGAGACAGAGACAGAGGCAGAGACAGAGGCAGGCACAGAGGCAGACACAGAGACAGAGACAGAGACATGGACAGGGACAGAGGCAGAGGTAAAAGCAGAGACAGAGACAGCGAGAGAGATAGAGATAGAGGCAGAGACAGAGACAGAGTCAGAGGTAGAGGCAGCGGCAGAGGCAGAGACTGCGACAGAGACAGTGACGGCGAGAGAGACAGAGATAGAGACAGCGACAGAGACAGAGACAGGGACGGAGACAGAGACAGAAACCGAGATAGAGACAGAGACAGAGACAGAGGTAGACGCAGAGGCAAAGGCAGAGGCAGAGACTGCGACAGAGACAGTGACGGCGAGAGAGACAGAAACAGAGACAGAAACAGAGGCAGACATAGAGACAGAGACAGCGGCAGGGACAGAGGCAGAGACAGAGACAGAGACAGAGACTGCGACAGAGACAGAGACCGCGAGAGAGACAGAGATAGAGACAGCGACAGAGACAGAGACAGAGACAGAGACAGAGACAGAGACAGAGACAGAGACAGAGACAGAGACAAAGACAGAGGCAGAGACAGAGACGGCGAGAGAGACAGAGATAGAGACAGAGACAGAGACAGAGACAGAGATAGAGACAGAGACAGAGACAGAGACAGACACAGATACAGAGACAGAGACAGAGACAGAAGCAGAGACAGAGACAGAGACAGAGACGGAGGCAGAGACAGAGACAGAGACAGAGACAGAGACAGAGACAGAGACAGAGACAGAGACAGATACAGATACAGAGACAGAGACAGATACAGAGACAGAGACAGATACAGAGACAGATACAGAGACAGAGACAGATACAGAGACAGAGACAGAGACAGTTACAGAGACAGAGGCAGAGGCAGAGGCAGAGACTGCGACAGAGACAGTGACGGCGAGAGAGACAGAGATAGAGACAGAGACAGAGACAGAGACAGAGACAGAGACAGAGACAGAGACAGAGACAGAGACAGAGACAGAGACGGAGACAGAGACAGAGACAGAGACAGAGACAGAGACAGAGACAGCGACAGCGACAGAGACAGGGACAGAGAGAGAGACAGAGACAGAGACTGAGACAGAGACAGAGACAGAGATAGCGAGAGAGACAGAGATAGAGACAGAGACAGAGATTGATACAGAGACAGAGACAGACAGAGACAGAGACAGAGACAGAGACAGAGACAGAGACAGAGACAGAGACAGAGACAGAGACAGGGACAGAGACAGAGACAGAGACAGCGAGGGAGACAGAGATAGAGACAGAGACAGAGACAGAGACAGAGATAGAGACAGAGACAGAGACAGACACAGATACAGAGACAGAGACAGAGACAGAAGCAGAGACAGAGACAGAGACAGAGACGGAGGCAGAGGCAGAGACAGAGACAGAGACAGAGACAGATACAGATACAGAGACAGAGACAGATACAGAGACAGAGACAGATGCAGATGCAGAGACAGACACAGAGACAGAGACAGATACAGAGACAGAGACAGAGACAGAGACAGAGACAGAGACAGAGACAGAGACAGAGACAGAGACAGAGACAGAGGCAGAGGCAAAGGCAGAGGCAGAGACTGCGACAGAGACAGTGACGGCGAGAGAGACAGAGATAGAGACAGAGACAGCGACAGAGACAGAGACGGAGACAGAGACAGAGACAGAGACAGAGACAGAGACAGCGACAGCGACAGAGACAGGGACAGAGAGAGAGACAGACACAGAGACTGAGACAGGGACAGAGACAGAGATAGCGAGAGAGACAGATATAGAGACAGAGACAGAGATTGAGACAGAGACAGAGACAGACAGAGACAGAGACTGAGACAGAGACAGAGACAGAGATAGCGAGGGAGACAGAGATAGAGACAGAGACCGAGATTGATACAGAGACAGAGACAGACAGAGACAGAGACAGAGACAGAGACAGAGACAGAGACAGAGACAGAGACAGAGACAGAGACAGAGACAGAGATTGATACAGAGACAGAGACAGACAGAGACAGAGACAGAGACAGAGACAGAGACAGAGACAGAGACAGAGACAGAGACAGGGACAGAGACAGAGACAGAGACAGCGAGGGAGACAGAGATAGAGACAGAGACAGAGACAGAGACAGAGGCAGAGGCAGAGGCAGAGGCAGAGACTGCGACAGAGACAGTGACGGCGAGAGAGACAGAAACAGAGACAGAAGCAGAGACAGACATAGAGACAGAGACAGAGGCAGGGACAGGGGCAGAGACAGAGACAGAGACAGAGACTGCGACAGAGACAGAGACACGGAGAGAGACAGAGATAGAGACAGAGACAGAGACAGAGACAGAGACAGAGACAGAGACAGCGAGAGAGACAGAGATAGAGACAGAGACAGAGACAGAGACAGAGACATATACAGAGACAGAGACCAAGATAGAGACAGAGACAGAGACAGAGGCAGAGGCAGAGGCAGAGGCAGAGGCAGAGGCAGAGGCAGAGACTGCGACAGAGACAATGACGGCGAGAGAGACAGAAACAGAGACAGAAACAGAGACAGACATAGAGACAGAGACAGAGGCAGAGACATAGACAGAGACAGAGACTGCGACAGAGACAGAGACCGCGAGAGAGACAGAGATAGAGACAGAGACAGAGACAGAGACAGAGAGAGAGACAGAGACAGAGACAGAGACAGAGACAGAGACAGAGACAGAGACAGCGACAGCGACAGAGACAGGGACAGAGAGAGAGACAGAGACAGAGACAGAGACAGAGACAAAGACAGAGGCAGAGACAGAGACGGCGAGAGAGACAGAGATAGAGACAGAGACAGAGACAGAGACAGAGATAGAGACAGAGACAGAGACAGACACAGATACAGAGACAGAGACAGAGACAGAAGCAGTGACAGAGACAGAGACAGAGACGGAGGCAGAGACAGAGACAGAGACAGAGACAGAGACAGAGACAGAGACAGAGACAGAGACAGAGACAGAGACAGATACAGATACAGAGACAGAGACAGATACAGAGACAGAGACAGATACAGAGACAGATACAGAGACAGAGACAGATACAGAGACAGAGACAGAGACAGTTACAGAGACAGAGGCAGAGGCAGAGGCAGAGACTGCGACAGAGACAGTGACGGCGAGAGAGACAGAGATAGAGACAGAGACAGAGACAGAGACAGAGACAGAGACAGAGACAGAGACAGAGACGGAGACAGAGACAGAGACAGAGACAGAGACAGAGACAGAGACAGCGACAGCGACAGAGACAGGGACAGAGAGAGAGACAGAGACAGAGACTGAGACAGAGACAGAGACAGAGATAGCGAGAGAGACAGAGATAGAGACAGAGACAGAGATTGATACAGAGACAGAGACAGACAGAGACAGAGACAGAGACAGAGACAGAGACAGAGACAGAGACAGAGACAGAGACAGAGACAGAGACAGGGACAGAGACAGAGACAGAGACAGCGAGGGAGACAGAGATAGAGACAGAGACAGAGACAGAGACAGAGATAGAGACAGAGACAGAGACAGACACAGATACAGAGACAGAGACAGAGACAGAAGCAGAGACAGAGACAGAGACAGAGACGGAGGCAGAGGCAGAGACAGAGACAGAGACAGAGACAGATACAGATACAGAGACAGAGACAGATACAGAGACAGAGACTGATGCAGAGACAGACACAGAGACAGAGACAGATACAGAGACAGAGACAGAGACAGAGACAGAGACAGAGACAGAGACAGAGACAGAGACAGAGACAGAGGCAGAGGCAAAGGCAGAGGCAGAGACTGCGACAGAGACAGTGACGGCGAGAGAGACAGAGATAGAGACAGAGACAGCGACAGAGACAGAGACGGAGACAGAGACAGAGACAGAGACAGAGACAGAGACAGCGACAGCGACAGAGACAGGGACAGAGAGAGAGACAGACACAGAGACTGAGACAGGGACAGAGACAGAGATAGCGAGAGAGACAGATATAGAGACAGAGACAGAGATTGAGACAGAGACAGAGACAGACAGAGACAGAGACAGAGACAGAGACAGAGACCGAGACAGAGACAGAGATAGAGACGGAGACGGAGACAGAGACAGAGACAGAGACAGAGACAGAGACAGAGACGGAGACAGAGACAGAGACAGAGACAGAGAGAGAGATAGAGACAGAGACAGAGATTGATACAGAGACAGAGACAGACAGAGACAGAGACAGAGACAGAGACAGAGACAGAGACAGAGACAGAGACAGAGACAGAGACAGAGACAGGGACAGAGACAGAGACACAGACAGCGAGGGAGACAGAGATAGAGACAGAGACAGAGACAGAGACAGAGACAGAGACCGCGAGAGAGACAGAGATAGAGACAGAGACAGAGACAGAGACAGAGACGGCGAGAGAGACAGAGACAGAGACAGAGACAGAGACAGACACAGAGACAGAGACAGAGACAGAGACAGAGACAGATACAGAGACAGAGACAGAGACAGAGACAGAGACAGAGACAGAGACAGAGAAAGAGACAGAGACAGAGACAGAGACAGAGACAGCGACAGAGACAGAGACAGAGACAGAGGCAGAGGCAGAGACTGCGACAGAGACAGTGACGGCGAGAGAGACAGAAACAGAGACAGAAACAGAGACAGACATAGAGACAGAGACAGAGGCAGAGACATAGACAGAGACAGAGACAGAGACAGAGACAGAGACAGAGACAGAGACAGAGACAGAGACAGAGACAGAGACAGATACAGAGACAGAGACAGATACAGAGACAGAGACAGAGACGGAGCCAGAGACAGAGACAGAGACAGAGACAGCGACAGCGACAGAGACAGGGACAGAGAGAGAGACAGCGACAGAGACAGAGACATAGACAGAGACAGAGCCAGAGGTGGAAACAGAGACAGAGACAGCGAGAGAGATAGAGATAGAGGCAGAGACAGAGACAGAGACAGAGATAGAGGCAGCGGCAGAGGCAGAGACTGCGACAGAGACAGTGACGGCGAGAGAGACAGAGATAGAGACAGCGACAGAGACAGAGACAGGGACGGAGGCAGAGACAGAGACCGAGATAGAGACAGAGACAGAGACAGAGACAGAGGCAGAGGCAGAGGCAGAGGCAGAGACTGCGACAGAGACAGTGATGGCGAGAGAGACAGAGATAGAGACAGAGACAGAGACAGAGACAGAGATAGAGACAGAGACAGAGACAGACACAGATACAGAGACAGAGACAGAGACAGAGACAGAGGCAGGGACAGAGGCAGAGACAGAGACAGAGACAGAGACAGAGACAGAGACAGAGACAGCGACAGAGACAGAGACAGGGACAGAGAGAGAGACAGAGACAGAGACTGAGACAGAGACAGAGACAGAGATAGCGAGAGAGACAGAGATAGTGACAGAGACAGAGATTGATACAGAGACAGAGACAGACAGAGACAGAGACAGAGACAGAGACAGAGACAGAGACAGAGACAGAGACAGAGACAGGGACAGAGACAGAGACAGAGACAGCGAGGGAGACAGAGATAGAGACAGAGACAGAGACAGAGACAGCGAGAGAGACAGAGATAGAGACAGAGACAGAGACAGAGACAGAGACAGAGACAGAGACTGCGACAGAGACAGAGACCGCGAGAGAGACAGAGATAGAGACAGAGACAGAGACAGAGACTGAGACAGCGAGAGAGACAGAGACAGAGACAGAGACAGAGACAGAGACAAACACAGAGGCAGAGACAGAGACGGCGAGAGAGACAGAGATAGAGACAGAGACAGAGACAGAGACAGAGATAGAGACAGAGACAGAGACAGACACAGGTACAGAGACAGGGACAGAGACAGAAGCAGAGACAGAGACAGAGACAGAGACGGAGGCAGAGACAGAGACAGAAACAGAGACAGAGACAGAGACAGAGACAGAGACAGAGACAGATACAGATACAGAGACAGAGACAGATACAGAGACAGAGACAGATACAGAGACAGATACAGAGACAGATACAGAGACAGAGACAGAGACAGAGACAGAGACAGAGACAGAGACAGAGAAAGAGACAGAGACAGAGACAGAGACAGAGACAGCGACAGAGACAGAGACAGAGACAGAGACAGAGACAGAGGCAGAGACAGAGACAGAGACAGAGACAGAGACAGAGACAGAGACAGAGACAGAGACAGAGACAGAGGCAGAGGCAGAGGCAGAGGCAGAGACTGCGACAGAGACAGTGACGGCGAGAGAGACAGAAACAGAGACAGAAACAGAGACAGACATAGAGACAGAGACAGAGGCAGAGACATAGACAGAGACAGAGACTGCGACAGAGACAGAGACCGCGAGAGAGACAGAGATAGAGACGGAGACAGAGACAGAGACAGAGACAGAGACAGAGACGGAGACAGAGACAGAGACAGAGACAGAGACAGAGACAGCGACAGCGACAGAGACAGGGACAGAGAGAGAGACAGAGACAGAGACTGAGACAGAGACAGAGACAGAGATAGCGAGAGAGACAGAGATAGAGAGAGAGACAGAGATTGAGACAGAGACAGAGACAGAGGCAGAGACACAGGCAGAGACAGATGCAGAGACAGAGACAGAGACAGGGACGGAGACAGAGACAGAGACTGCGACAGAGACAGAGACAGCGAGAGAGACAGAGATAGAGACAGAGACAGAGACAGAGACAGAGACAGAGACAGAGACAGAGAGAGAGACAGAGACAGAGACAGAGACAGAGACAGAGACAGAGACAGAGACAGAGAGAGAGACAGAGACAGAGACAGAGACAGAGACAGAGACAGAGACAGAGAGAGAGACAGAGACAGAGGCAGAGGCAGAGGCAGAGACTGCGACAGAGACAGAGACAGAGACAGAGACAGAGAAAGAGACAGAGACAGACATAGAGACTGAGACAAAGGGCAGGGACAGAGGCAGAGACAGAGACAGATACAGAGACAGAGACTGAGACAGAGACAGAGGCAGAGGCAGAGGCAGAGGCAGAGACTGCGACAGAGACAGTGACGGCGAGAGAGACAGAAACAGAGACAGAAGCAGAGACAGACATAGAGACAGAGACAGAGGCAGGGACAGGGGCAGAGACGGAGACAGAGACAGAGACTGCGACAGAGACAGAGACAGCGAGAGAGACAGAGATAGAGACAGAGACAGAGACAGAGACAGAGACAGAGACAGAGACAGAGAGAGAGACAGAGACAGAGACAGAGACAGAGACAGAGACAGAGACAGAGACAGAGACAGAGACAGAGACAGAGACAGAGACAGAGAAAGAGACAGAGACAGACATAGAGACTGAGACAAAGGGCAGGGACAGAGGCAGAGACAGAGACAGATACAGAGACAGAGACTGAGACAGAGACAGAGACAGAGACAGAGACAGAGACAGAGACAGAGACAGAGACAGAGACAGAGACAGAGACAGAGACAGAGACTCCGACAGAGACAGAGACAGCGAGAGAGACAGAGATAGAGACAGAGACAGAGACAGAGACAGAGACAGGGACAGAGACAGAGACAGAGACAGAAACAGAGACAGAAACAGAGACAGACATAGAGACAGAGACAGTGGCAGGGACAGAGGCAGAGACAGAGACAGAGACAGAGACAGAGACAGAGACAGAGACAGAGACAGAGACAGAGACAGCGACAGCGACAGAGTCAGGGACAGAGAGAGAGACAGAGATAGAGACAGAGACAGAGACAGAGACAGAGACAGAGACAGAGACAGAGACAGAGACAGAGACAGAGACAGAGACAGAGACAGAGACAGAGACAGAGACAGAGACAGAGACAGAGACAGAGACAGAGACAGAGACAGAGACAGAGACAGAGACAGATACAGAGACAGAGACAGAGACGGAGACAGAGACAGAGACAGAGACAGAGACAGCGACAGCGACAGAGACAGGGACAGAGAGAGAGACAGAGACAGAGACTGAGACAGAGACAGAGACAGAGATAGCGAGAGAGACAGAGATAGAGACGGAGACAGAGATTGAGACAGAGACAGGGACAGACAGAGACAGAGACAGAGACAGAGACAGAGACAGAGACAGAGACAGAGACAGAGACAGAGACAGAGACAGAGACAGAGACAGAGACGGTGTGAGAGACAGAGATAGAGACAGAGACAGAGACAGAGACAGAGACAGAGAGGTCGAGAGAGACAGAGATAGAGAGGGAGACAGAGACAGAGACAGAGGCAGAGGCAGAGACTGCGACAGAGACAGTGACGGCGAGAGAGACAGAGATAGAGACAGAGACAGAGACAGAGGCAGAGGCAGAGGCAGAGACTGCGGCAGAGACAGTGACGGCGAGAGAGACAGAAACAGAGACAGAAACAGAGACAGACATAGAGACAGAGACAGATGCAGGGACAGGGGCGGAGACAGAGACAGAGACAGAGACTGCGACAGAGACAGTGACGGCGAGAGAGACAGAGATAGAGACAGAGACAGAGACAGAGGCAGAGGCAGAGGCAGAGACTGCGGCAGAGACAGTGACGGCGAGAGAGACAGAAACAGAGACAGAAACAGAGACAGACATAGAGACAGAGACAGATGCAGGGACAGGGGCGGAGACAGAGACAGAGACAGAGACTGCGACAGAGACAGAGACAGCGAGAGAGACAGAGATAGAGACAGAGACAGAGACAGAGACAGAGACAGAGACGGAGACAGAGACAGAGACGGAGACAGAGACAGAGACAGAGACAGAGACAGAGACAGAGACAGAGACAGAGACAGAGACAGAGACAGAGACAGCGACAGCGACAGAGACAGGGACAGAGAGAGAGACAGAGACAGAGACTGAGACAGAGACAGAGACAGAGATAGCGAGAGAGACAGAGATAGAGACGGAGACAGAGATTGAGACAGAGACAGGGACAGACAGAGACAGAGACAGAGACAGAGACAGAGACAGAGACAGAGACAGAGACAGAGACAGAGACAGAGACAGAGACAGAGACAGAGACGGTGTGAGAGACAGAGATAGAGACAGAGACAGAGACAGAGACAGAGACAGAGAGGTCGAGAGAGACAGAGATAGAGACGGAGACAGAGATTGAGACAGAGGCAGAGGCAGAGACTGCGACAGAGACAGTGACGGCGAGAGAGACAGAGATAGAGACAGAGACAGAGACAGAGGCAGAGGCAGAGGCAGAGACTGCGGCAGAGACAGTGACGGCGAGAGAGACAGAAACAGAGACAGAAACAGAGACAGACATAGAGACAGAGACAGATGCAGGGACAGGGGCGGAGACAGAGACAGAGACAGAGACTGCGACAGAGACAGTGACGGCGAGAGAGACAGAGATAGAGACAGAGACAGAGACAGAGGCAGAGGCAGAGGCAGAGACTGCGGCAGAGACAGTGACGGCGAGAGAGACAGAAACAGAGACAGAAACAGAGACAGACATAGAGACAGAGGCAGATGCAGGGACAGGGGCGGAGACAGAGACAGAGACAGAGACTGCGACAGAGACAGAGACAGCGAGAGAGACAGAGATAGAGACAGAGACAGAGACAGAGACAGAGACAGAGACAGAGACAGAGACAGAGACGGAGACAGAGACAGAGACAGAGACAGAGACAGAGACAGAGACAGAGTCAGAGACAGAGACAGAGACAGAGACAGAGACAGAGACAGAGACAGAGACAGAGACAGAGACGGAGACAGAGACAGCGACAGAGACAGAGACATAGACAGAGACAGAGCCAGAGGTGGAAGCAGAGACAGAGACAGCGAGAGAGATAGAGATAGAGGCAGAGACAGAGACAGAGACAGAGATAGAGGCAGCGGCAGAGGCAGAGACTGCGACAGAGACAGTGACGGCGAGAGAGACAGAGATAGAGACAGCGACAGAGACAGAGACAGGGACGGAGGCAGAGACAGAGACCGAGATAGAGACAGAGACAGAGACAGAGACAGAGGCAGAGGCAGACGCAGAGGCAGAGACTGCGACAGAGACAGTGACGGCGAGAGAGACAGAGATAGAGACAGAGACAGAGACAGAGGCAGAGGCAGAGGCAGAGACTGCGGCAGAGACAGTGACGGCGAGAGAGACAGAAACAGAGACAGAAACAGAGACAGACATAGAGACAGAGACAGATGCAGGGACAGGGGCGGAGACAGAGACAGAGACAGAGACTGCGACAGAGACAGTGACGGCGAGAGAGACAGAGATAGAGACAGAGACAGAGACAGAGGCAGAGGCAGAGGCAGAGACTGCGGCAGAGACAGTGACGGCGAGAGAGACAGAAACAGAGACAGAAACAGAGACAGACATAGAGACAGAGACAGATGCAGGGACAGGGGCGGAGACAGAGACAGAGACAGAGACTGCGACAGAGACAGAGACAGCGAGAGAGACAGAGATAGAGACAGAGACAGAGACAGAGACAGAGACAGAGACAGAGACAGAGACAGAGACGGAGACAGAGACAGAGACAGAGACAGAGACAGAGACAGAGACAGAGACAGAGACAGAGACAGAGACAGAGACAGAGACAGAGACAGAGACAGAGACAGAGACAGAGACAGAGACAGAGACAGAGACAGAGACAGAGACAGAGACAGAGACAGCGACAGAGAAAGAGACATAGACAGAGACAGAGCCAGAGGTGGAAGCAGAGACAGAGACAGCGAGAGAGATAGAGATAGAGGCAGAGACAGAGACAGAGACAGAGATAGAGGCAGCGGCAGAGGCAGAGACTGCGACAGAGACAGTGACGGCGAGACAGACAGAGATAGAGACAGCGACAGAGACAGAGACAGGGACGGAGGCAGAGACAGAGACCGAGATAGAGACAGAGACAGAGACAGAGACAGAGGCAGAGGCAGAGGCAGAGGCAGAGACTGCGACAGAGACAGTGACGGCGAGAGAGACAGAAACAGAGACAGAAGCAGAGACAGACATAGAGACAGAGACAGAGGCAGGGACAGGGGCAGAGACAGAGACAGAGACAGAGACTGCGACAGAGACAGAGACACGGAGAGAGACAGAGATAGAGACAGAGACAGAGACAGAGACAGAGACAGAGACAGCGAGAGAGACAGAGATAGAGACAGAGACAGAGACAGAGACAGAGACATATACAGAGACAGAGACCGAGATAGAGACAGAGACAGAGACAGAGGCAGAGGCAGAGGCAGAGGCAGAGGCAGAGGCAGAGACTGCGACAGAGACAATGACGGCGAGAGAGACAGAAACAGAGACAGAAACAGAGACAGACATAGAGACAGAGACAGAGGCAGAGACATAGACAGAGACAGAGACTGCGACAGAGACAGAGACCGCGAGAGAGACAGAGATAGAGACAGAGACAGAGACAGAGACAGAGAGAGAGACAGAGACAGAGACAGAGACAGAGACAGAGACAGCGACAGCGACAGAGACAGGGACAGAGAGAGAGACAGTGACAGAGACTGAGACAGAGACAGAGACAGAGATAGCGAGAGAGACAGAGATAGAGACAGAGACAGAGGCAGAGACAGAGGCAGGCACAGAGGCAGACACAGAGACAGAGACAGAGACATGGACAGGGACAGAGGCAGAGGTAAAAGCAGAGACAGAGACAGCGAGAGAGATAGAGATAGAGGCAGAGACAGAGACAGAGTCAGAGATAGAGGCAGCGGCAGAGGCAGAGACTGCGACAGAGACAGTGACGGCGAGAGAGACAGAGATAGAGACAGCGACAGAGACAGAGACAGGGACGGAGACAGAGACAGAAACCGAGATAGAGACAGAGACAGAGACAGAGGTAGACGCAGAGGCAAAGGCAGAGGCAGAGACTGCGACAGAGACAGTGACGGCGAGAGAGACAGAAACAGAGACAGAAACAGAGGCAGACATAGAGACAGAGACAGCGGCAGGGACAGAGGCAGAGACAGAGACAGAGACAGAGACTGCGACAGAGACAGAGACCGCGAGAGAGACAGAGATAGAGACAGCGACAGAGACAGAGACAGAGACAGAGACAGAGACAGAGACAGAGACAGAGACAGAGACAGAGACAGAGACAGAGACAAAGACAGAGGCAGAGACAGAGACGGCGAGAGAGACAGAGATAGAGACAGAGACAGAGACAGAGACAGAGATAGAGACAGAGACAGAGACAGAGACAGACACAGATACAGAGACAGAGACAGAGACAGAAGCAGAGACAGAGACAGAGACAGAGACGGAGGCAGAGGCAGAGACAGAGACAGAGACAGAGACAGAGACAGAGACAGAGACAGAGACAGATACAGATACAGAGACAGAGACAGATACAGAGACAGAGACAGATACAGAGACAGATACAGAGACAGAGACAGATACAGAGACAGAGACAGAGACAGTTACAGAGACAGAGGCAGAGGCAGAGGCAGAGACTGCGACAGAGACAGTGACGGCGAGAGAGACAGAGATAGAGACAGAGACAGAGACAGAGACAGAGACAGAGACAGAGACAGAGACAGAGACAGAGACGGAGACAGAGACAGAGACAGAGACAGAGACAGAGACAGAGACAGCGACAGCGACAGAGACAGGGACAGAGAGAGAGACAGAGACAGAGACTGAGACAGAGACAGAGACAGAGATAGCGAGAGAGACAGAGATAGAGACAGAGACAGAGATTGATACAGAGACAGAGACAGACAGAGACAGAGACAGAGACAGAGACAGAGACAGAGACAGAGACAGAGACAGAGACAGAGACAGGGACAGAGACAGAGACAGAGACAGCGAGGGAGACAGAGATAGAGACAGAGACAGAGACAGAGACAGAGATAGAGACAGAGACAGAGACAGACACAGATACAGAGACAGAGACAGAGACAGAAGCAGAGACAGAGACAGAGACAGAGACGGAGGCAGAGGCAGAGACAGAGACAGAGACAGAGACAGATACAGATACAGAGACAGAGACAGATACAGAGACAGAGACAGATGCAGATGCAGAGACAGACACAGAGACAGAGACAGATACAGAGACAGAGACAGAGACAGAGACAGAGACAGAGACAGAGACAGAGACAGAGACAGAGACAGAGACAGAGACAGAGGCAGAGGCAAAGGCAGAGGCAGAGACTGCGACAGAGACAGTGACGGCGAGAGAGACAGAGATAGAGACAGAGACAGCGACAGAGACAGAGACGGAGACAGAGACAGAGACAGAGACAGAGACAGAGACAGCGACAGCGACAGAGACAGGGACAGAGAGAGAGACAGACACAGAGACTGAGACAGGGACAGAGACAGAGATAGCGAGAGAGACAGATATAGAGACAGAGACAGAGATTGAGACAGAGACAGAGACAGACAGAGACAGAGACTGAGACAGAGACAGAGACAGAGATAGCGAGGGAGACAGAGATAGAGACAGAGACCGAGATTGATACAGAGACAGAGACAGACAGAGACAGAGACAGAGACAGAGACAGAGACAGAGACAGAGACAGAGACAGAGACAGAGACAGAGACAGAGACAGAGATTGATACAGAGACAGAGACAGACAGAGACAGAGACAGAGACAGAGACAGAGACAGAGACAGAGACAGAGACAGAGACAGGGACAGAGACAGAGACAGAGACAGCGAGGGAGACAGAGATAGAGACAGAGACAGAGACAGAGACAGAGGCAGCGGCAGAGGCAGAGGCAGAGACTGCGACAGAGACAGTGACGGCGAGAGAGACAGAAACAGAGACAGAAGCAGAGACAGACATAGAGACAGAGACAGAGGCAGGGACAGGGGCAGAGACAGAGACAGAGACAGAGACTGCGACAGAGACAGAGACACGGAGAGAGACAGAGATAGAGACAGAGACAGAGACAGAGACAGAGACAGAGACAGCGAGAGAGACAGAGATAGAGACAGAGACAGAGACAGAGACAGAGACATATACAGAGACAGAGACCGAGATAGAGACAGAGACAGAGACAGAGGCAGAGGCAGAGGCAGAGGCAGAGGCAGAGGCAGAGGCAGAGACTGCGACAGAGACAATGACGGCGAGAGAGACAGAAACAGAGACAGAAACAGAGACAGACATAGAGACAGAGACAGAGGCAGAGACATAGACAGAGACAGAGACTGCGACAGAGACAGAGACCGCGAGAGAGACAGAGATAGAGACAGAGACAGAGACAGAGACAGAGAGAGAGACAGAGACAGAGACAGAGACAGAGACAGAGACAGAGACAGAGACAGCGACAGCGACAGAGACAGGGACAGAGAGAGAGACAGAGACAGAGACAGAGACAGAGACAAAGACAGAGGCAGAGACAGAGACGGCGAGAGAGACAGAGATAGAGACAGAGACAGAGACAGAGACAGAGATAGAGACAGAGACAGAGACAGACACAGATACAGAGACAGAGACAGAGACAGAAGCAGAGACAGAGACAGAGACAGAGACGGAGGCAGAGACAGAGACAGAGACAGAGACAGAGACAGAGACAGAGACAGAGACAGAGACAGATACAGATACAGATACAGAGACAGAGACAGATACAGAGACAGAGACAGATACAGAGACAGATACAGAGACAGAGACAGATACAGAGACAGAGACAGAGACAGTTACAGAGACAGAGGCAGAGGCAGAGGCAGAGACTGCGACAGAGACAGTGACGGCGAGAGAGACAGAGATAGAGACAGAGACAGAGACAGAGACAGAGACAGAGACAGAGACAGAGACAGAGACGGAGACAGAGACAGAGACAGAGACAGAGACAGAGACAGAGACAGCGACAGCGACAGAGACAGGGACAGAGAGAGAGACAGAGACAGAGACTGAGACAGAGACAGAGACAGAGATAGCGAGAGAGACAGAGATAGAGACAGAGACAGAGATTGATACAGAGACAGAGACAGACAGAGACAGAGACAGAGACAGAGACAGAGACAGAGACAGAGACAGAGACAGAGACAGAGACAGAGACAGAGACAGGGACAGAGACAGAGACAGAGACAGCGAGGGAGACAGAGATAGAGACAGAGACAGAGACAGAGACAGAGATAGAGACAGAGACAGAGACAGACACAGATACAGAGACAGAGACAGAGACAGAAGCAGAGACAGAGACAGAGACAGAGACGGAGGCAGAGGCAGAGACAGAGACAGAGACAGAGACAGATACAGATACAGAGACAGAGACAGATACAGAGACAGAGACTGATGCAGAGACAGACACAGAGACAGAGACAGATACAGAGACAGAGACAGAGACAGAGACAGAGACAGAGACAGAGACAGAGACAGAGACAGAGACAGAGACAGAGGCAGAGGCAAAGGCAGAGGCAGAGACTGCGACAGAGACAGTGACGGCGAGAGAGACAGAGATAGAGACAGAGACAGCGACAGAGACAGAGACGGAGACAGAGACAGAGACAGAGACAGAGACAGAGACAGCGACAGCGACAGAGACAGGGACAGAGAGAGAGACAGACACAGAGACTGAGACAGGGACAGAGACAGAGATAGCGAGAGAGACAGATATAGAGACAGAGACAGAGATTGAGACAGAGACAGAGACAGACAGAGACAGAGACAGAGACAGAGACAGAGACCGAGACAGAGACAGAGATAGAGACGGAGACGGAGACAGAGACAGAGACAGAGACAGAGACAGAGACAGAGACGGAGACAGAGACAGAGACAGAGACAGAGACAGAGACAGAGACAGAGACGGAGACAGAGACAGAGACAGAGACAGACACAGAGACAGAGACAGAGACAGAGACGGAGACGGAGACAGAGACAGAGACAGAGACGGAGACAGAGACGGAGACAGAGACAGAGACAGCGACAGAGACAGAGACAAAGACAGAGACAGAGACAGAGACAGAGACAGAGACAGAGACAGAGACAGAGACAGAGACGGAGACAGGGACAGAGACAGAGACAGACAGAGACAGAGACAGAGACAGAGACAGAGACAGAGACAGAGACAGAGACAGAGACAGAGACAGAGACAGAGACAGAGACAGAGGCAGAGGCAGAGGCAGAGACTGCGACAGAGACAGTGACGGCGAGAGAGACAGAAACAGAGACAGAAACAGAGACAGACATAGAGACAGAGACAGAGGCAGAGACATAGACAGAGACAGAGACTGCGACAGAGACAGAGACCGCGAGAGAGACAGAGATAGAGACGGAGACAGAGACAGAGACAGAGAGAGAGACAGAGACAGAGACAGAGACGGAGACAGAGACAGAGACAGAGACAGAGACAGAGACAGCGACAGCGACAGAGACAGGGACAGAGAGAGAGACAGAGACAGAGACTGAGACAGAGACAGAGACAGAGATAGCGAGAGAGACAGAGATAGAGAGAGAGACAGAGATTGAGACAGAGACAGAGACAGACAGAGACAGAGACAGAGACAGAGACAGAGACAGAGACAGAGACAGAGACAGAGACAAAGACAGAGACAGAGACAGACACAGATACAGAGACAGAGACGGAGACAGAAGCAGAGACAGAGACAGAGACAGAGACGGAGGCAGAGACAGAGACAGAGACAGAGACAGAGACAGAGACACAGGCAGAGACAGAGACAGAGACAGAGACGGAGGCAGAGACAGAGACAGAGACAGAGACACAGACAGCGGCAGAGGCAGAGAGGTCGAGAGAGACAGAGATAGAGACGGAGACAGAGACAGAGACAGAGACGGCGAGAGAGACAGAGACAGAGACAGAGACAGATACAGAGACAGAGACAGAGACAGAGACAGAGACAGAGGCAGATACAGAGACAGAGACAGAGACAGAGACAGAGACAGAGACCGCGAGAGAGACAGAGATAGAGACAGAGACCGAGACAGAGACAGAGACAGAGACAGAGACGGAGACAGAGACAGAGACAGAGACAGAGACAGAGACAGCGACAGCGACAGAGACAGGGACAGAGAGAGAGACAGAGACAGAGACTGAGACAGAGACAGAGACAGAGATAGCGAGAGAGACAGAGATAGTGACAGAGACAGAGATTGATACAGAGACAGAGACAGACAGAGACAGAGACAGAGACAGAGACAGAGACAGAGACAGAGACAGAGACAGGGACAGAGACAGAGACAGAGACAGCGAGGGAGACAGAGATAGAGACAGAGACAGAGACAGAGACAGAGACAGAGACTGCGACAGAGACAGAGACCGCGAGAGAGACAGAGATAGAGACAGAGACAGAGACAGAGACTGAGACAGCGAGAGAGACAGAGACAGAGACAGAGACAGAGACAGAGACAGAGACAGAGACAGAGACAAAGACAGAGGCAGAGACAGAGACGGCGAGAGAGACAGAGATAGAGACAGAGACAGAGACAGAGGCAGATACAGAGACAGAGACAGATACAGAGACAGAGACAGAGACAGATACAGAGGCAGAGGCAGAGGCAGAGACTGCGACTGAGACAGTGACGGCGAGAGAGACAGAGATAGAGACAGAGACAGAGACAGAGACAGAGACGGAGACAGAGACAGCGAGCGAGACAGAGACAGAGACAGCGACAGAGACAGGGACAGAGAGAGAGACAGAGACGGAGACTGAGACAGAGACAGAGATAGCGAGAGAGACAGAGATAGAGACAGAGACAGAGGCAGAGACAGAGGCAGAGACAGAGGCAGAGACAGAGACAGAGACAGAGACGGAGGCAGAGGCAGAGACAGAGACAGAGACAGAGACAGCGGCAGAGGCAGAGAGGTCGAGAGAGACAGAGATAGAGACGGAGACAGAGACAGAGACAGAGACGGCGAGAGAGACAGAGACAGAGACAGAGACAGATACAGAGACAGAGACAGAGACAGAGGCAGGGACAGAGGCAGAGACAGAGACAGAGACAGAGACAGCGACAGAGACAGAGACCGCGAGAGAGACAGAGATAGAGACAGAGACAGAGACAGAGACAGCGAGAGAGACAGAGATAGAGACACAGACAGAGACAGAGACAGAGACAGAGACAGAGACTGCGACAGAGACAGAGACCGCGAGAGAGAGAGAGATAGAGACAGAGACAGAGACAGAGACTGAGAGAGCGAGAGAGACAGAGACAGAGACAGAGACAGAGACAGAGACAGAGACAGAGACAAAGACAGAGGCAGAGACAGAGACGGCGAGAGAGACAGAGATAGAGACAGAGACAGAGACAGAGACAGAGATAGAGACAGAGACAGACACAGATACAGAGACAGAGACAGAGACAGAAGCAGAGACAGAGACAGAGACAGAGACGGAGGCAGAGACAGAGACAGAGACAGAGACAGAGACAGAGACAGAGACAGAGACAGAGACATATACAGATACAGAGACAGAGACAGAGACAGAGACACAGACAGAGACAGAGACAGGGACAGAAACAGCGAGAGAGACAGAGATAGAGACAGAGAAAGAGACAGAGACAGAGACAGAGACAGAGACAGAGACTGCGACAGAGACAGAGACCGTGAGAGAGACAGAGATAGAGACAGAGACAGAGACAGAGACTGAGACAGCGAGAGAGACAGAGACAGAGACAGAGGCAG
>NC_134985.1:362500-367500 GCF_050947335.1 Megachile rotundata | reverse complement strand
AGAGGCAGAGACAGAGACGGCGAGAGAGACAGAGATAGAGACAGAGACAGAGACAGAGACAGAGATAGAGACAGAGACAGAGACAGACACAGATACAGAGACAGAGACAGAGACAGAAGCAGAGACAGAGACAGAGACAGAGACGGAGGCAGAGACAGAGACAGAGACAGAGACAGAGACAGAGACAGATACAGAGACAGAGACAGATACAGAGACAGAGACAGATACAGAGACAGATACAGAGACAGAGACAGAGACAGATACAGAGACAGAGACAGAGACAGAGACAGAGACAGAGGCAGAGGCAGAGGCAGAGACTGCGACAGAGACAGTGACGGCGAGAGAGACAGAGATAGAGACAGAGACAGAGACAGAGACAGAGACAGAGACAGAGACGGAGACAGAGACAGAGACAGAGACAGAGACAGAGACAGAGACAGCGACAGCGACAGAGACAGGGACAGAGAGAGAGACAGAGACAGAGACTGAGACAGAGACAGAGACAGAGATAGCGAGAGAGACAGAGATAGAGACAGAGACAGAGATTGATACAGAGACAGAGACAGACAGAGACAGAGACAGAGACAGAGACAGAGACAGAGACAGAGACAGAGACAGGGACAGAGACAGAGACAGAGACAGCGAGGGAGACAGAGATAGAGACAGAGACAGAGACAGAGACAGAGACAGGGACAGAGACAGAGACAGAGACAGCGAGGGAGACAGAGATAGAGACAGAGACAGAGACAGAGACAGAGACAGAGACTGCGACAAAAGACAGATACCGCGAGAGAGACAGAGATAGAGACAGAGACAGAGACAGAGACTGAGACAGCGAGAGAGACAGAGACAGAGACGGAGACAGAGACAGAGACAGAGACAAAGACAGAGGCAGAGACAGAGACGGCGAGAGAGACAGAGATAGAGACAGGGACAGAGACAGAGACAGAGATAGAGACAGAGACAGAGACAGACACAGATACAGAGACAGAGACAGAGACAGAAGCAGAGACAGAGACAGAGACAGAGACGGAGGCAGAGACAGAGACAGAGACAGAGACAGAGACAGATACAGATACAGAGACAGAGACAGATACAGAGACAGAGACAGATGCAGAGACAGACACAGAGACAGAGACAGATACAGAGACAGAGACAGAGACAGAGACAGAGACAGAGACAGAGACAGAGACAGAGACAGAGACAGAGACAGAGACAGAGACAGAGACAGAGACGGAGACAGAGACAGAGACAGAGACAGAGACAGACACAGAGACAGAGACAGAGACAGAGACGGAGACGGAAACAGAGACAGAGACAGAGACAGAGACAGAGACAGAGACAGCGACAGCGACAGAGACAGGGACAGAGAGAGAGACAGACACAGAGACTGAGACAGGGACAGAGACAGAGATAGCGAGAGAGACAGATATAGAGACAGAGACAGAGATTGAGACAGAGACAGAGACAGACAGAGACAGAGACAGAGACAGAGACAGAGACAGAGACAGAGACAGAGACCGAGACAGAGACAGAGATAGAGACGGAGACGGAGACAGAGACAGAGACAGAGACAGAGACAGAGACAGAGACAGAGACGGAGACAGAGACAGAGACAGAGACAGAGACAGAGACAGAGACGGAGACAGAGACAGAGACAGAGACAGACACAGAGACAGAGACAGAGACAGAGACGGAGACGGAGACAGAGACAGAGACAGAGACGGAGACAGAGACGGAGACAGAGACAGAGACAGCGACAGAGACAGAGACAGAGACAGAGACAGAGACAGAGACAGAGACAGAGACAGAGACAGAGACAGAGACGGAGACAGAGACAGAGACAGAGACAGAGACAGAGACAGAGAAAGAGACAGAGACAGAGACAGAGACAGAGATAGAGACAGCGACATAGACAGAGACAGAGACAGAGACAGAGACAGAGACAGAGACAGAGACAGAGACGGAGACAGAGACAGAGACAGAGACAGAGACAGAGACAGAGACAGAGACAGCGACAGCGACAGAGACAGGGACAGAGAGAGAGACAGAGACAGAGACTGAGACAGAGACAGAGACAGAGATAGCGAGAGAGACAGAGATAGAGAGAGAGACAGAGATTGAGACAGAGACAGAGACAGACAGAGACAGAGACAGAGACAGAGACAGAGACAGAGACAGAGACAGAGACAGAGACAGAGACAGAGACAGAGACAGAGACAGAGACAGAGACAGAGACAGAGACAGAGACAGAGACAGAGACAGAGACAGAGACAGAGACAGAGACAGAGACAGAGACAGAGACAGAGACAGAGACAGAGACAGAGATAGAGACAGAGACAGAGACAGAGACGGAGACAGAGACAGAGACGGAGACAGAGACAGAGACAGAGAAAGAGACAGAGACAGAGACAGCGACGGAGACAGAAACAGAGACAGAGACAGAGAGCTCGAGAGAGACAGAGATAGAGACGGAGACAGAGACAGAGACAGAGACGGCGAGAGAGACAGAGACAGAGACAGAGACAGATACAGAGACAGAGACAGAGACAGAGACAGAGACAGAGACAGAGACAGAGACAGAGAAAGAGACAGAGACAGAGACAGAGACAGAGACAGAGACAGCGACAGAGACAGAGACAGAGACAGAGACAGAGACAGAGACAGAGACAGAGACAGAGACGGAGACAGAGACAGAGACAGAGACAGAGACAGAGACAGAGACAGAGACAGCGACAGCGACAGAGACAGAGACAGGGACAGAGAGAGACAGAGACAGAGACTGAGACAGAGACAGAGACAGAGATAGCGAGAGAGACAGAGATCGAGAGAGAGACAGATATTGAGACAGAGACAGAGACAGACAGAGACAGAGACAGAGACAGAGACAGAGACAGAGACAGAGACAGAGACAGAGACAGAGACAGAGACAGAGACAGAGACGGAGACAGAGACAGAGACAGAGACAGAGACAGAGACAGAGACAGAGACAGCGACAGCGACAGAGACAGGGACAGAGAGAGAGACAGAGACAGAGACTGAGACAGAGACAGAGACAGAGATAGCGAGAGAGACAGAGATAGAGAGAGAGACAGAGATTGAGACAGAGACAGAGACAGACAGAGACAGAGACAGAGACAGAGACAGAGACAGAGACAGAGACAGAGACAGAGACAGAGACAGAGACAGAGACAGAGACAGAGACAGAGACAGAGACAGAGACAGAGACAGAGACAGAGACAGAGACAGAGACAGAGACAGAGACAGAGACAGAGACAGAGACAGAGACAGAGACAGAGACAGAGACAGAGATAGAGACAGAGACAGAGACAGAGACGGAGACAGAGACAGAGACGGAGACAGAGACAGAGACAGAGAAAGAGACAGAGACAGAGACAGCGACGGAGACAGAAACAGAGACAGAGAAAGAGACAGAGACAGAGACAGAGACAGAGACAGAGACAGCGACAGAGACAGAGACAGAGACAGAGACAGAGACAGAGACAGAGACAGAGACAGAGACGGAGACAGAGACAGAGACAGAGACAGAGACAGAGACAGAGACAGAGACAGCGACAGCGACAGAGACAGAGACAGGGACAGAGAGAGACAGAGACAGAGACTGAGACAGAGACAGAGACAGAGATAGCGAGAGAGACAGAGATAGAGAGAGAGACAGATATTGAGACAGAGACAGAGACAGACAGAGACAGAGACAGAGACAGAGACAGAGACAGAGACAGAGACAGAGACAGAGACAGAGACAGAGACAGAGACAGAGACAGAGACAGAGACAGAGACAGAGACAGAGACAGAGACAGAGACAGAGACAGAGACAGAGACAGAGACAGAGACAGAGACAGAGACAGAGACACAGACAGAGACAGAGACAGAGACAGAGACAGAGACAGAGACAGAGACAGAGACAGAGACAGAGACAGACACAGACACAGATACAGAGACAGAGACAGAGACAGAAGCAGAGACAGAGACAGAGACAGAGACGGAGGCAGAGACAGAGACAGAGACAGAGACAGAGACAGAGACAGAGGCAGAGACAGAGACAGAGACAGAGACGGAGGCAGAGACAGAGACAGAGACAGAGACAGAGACAGAGACAGCGGCAGGGGCAGAGAGGTCGAGAGAGACAGAGATAGAGACGGAGACAGAGACAGAGACAGAGACGGCGAGAGAGACAGAGACAGAGACAGAGACAGATACAGAGACAGAGACAGAGACAGAGACAGAGGCAGATACAGAGACAGAGACAGAGACAGAGACAGAGACAGAGACAGAGACAGATACAGAGGCAGAGGCAGAGGCAGAGACTGCGACTGAGACAGTGACGGCGAGAGAGACAGAGATAGAGACAGAGACAGAGACAGAGACAGAGACGGAGACAGAGACAGCGAGCGAGACAGAGACAGAGACAGCGACAGAGACAGGGACAGAGAGAGAGACAGAGACGGAGACTGAGACAGAGACAGAGATAGCGAGAGAGACAGAGATAGAGACAGAGACAGAGGCAGAGACAGAGGCAGAGACAGAGGCAGAGACAGAGACAGAGACAGAGACGGAGGCAGAGGCAGAGACAGAGACAGAGACAGAGACAGCGGCAGAGGCAGAGAGGTCGAGAGAGACGGAGATAGAGACGGAGACAGAGACAGAGACAGAGACGGCGAGAGAGACAGAGACAGAGACAGAGACAGATACAGAGACAGAGACAGAGACAGAGGCAGGGACAGAGAGAGAGACAGAGACAGAGACAGCGACAGAGACAGAGACAGAGACAAAGACAGAGGCAGAGACAGAGACGGCGAGAGAGACAGAGATAGAGACAGAGACATAGACAGAGACAGAGATAGAGACAGAGACAGAGACAGACACAGATACAGAGACAGAGACAGAGACAGAAGCAGAGACAGAGACAGAGACAGGGACGGAGGCAGAGACAGAGACAGAGACAGAGACAGAGACAGAGACAGAGACAGAGACAGAGA
>NC_134985.1:352500-357500 GCF_050947335.1 Megachile rotundata | reverse complement strand
ACAGAGACAGATACAGAGACAGAGACTGAGACAGAGACAGAGACAGAGACAGAGACAGAGACAGAGACAGAGACAGAGACAGAGACAGAGACAGAGACAGAGACAGAGACAGAGACAGAGACAGAGACAGAGACAGAGACAGAGACAGAGACAGAGACAGAGACAGAGACAGAGACAGAGACAGAGACAGAGACAGAGACAGAGGCAGAGGCAGAGGCAGAGACTGCGACAGAGACAGTGACGGCGAGAGAGACAGAAACAGCGACAGAAACAGAGACAGACATAGAGACAGAGACAGAGGCAGAGACATAGACAGAGACAGAGACTGCGACAGAGACAGAGACCGCGAGAGAGACAGAGATAGAGACGGAGACAGAGACAGAGACAGAGAGAGAGACAGAGACAGAGACAGAGACGGAGACAGAGACAGAGACAGAGACAGAGACAGAGACAGAGACAGAGACAGATACAGAGGCAGAGGCAGAGGCAGAGACTGCGACTGAGACAGTGACGGCGAGAGAGACAGAGATAGAGACAGAGACAGAGACAGAGACAGAGACGGAGACAGAGACAGCGAGCGAGACAGAGACAGAGACAGCGACAGAGACAGGGACAGAGAGAGAGACAGAGACGGAGACTGAGACAGAGACAGAGACAGAGAGAGAGACAGAGACAGAGACAGAGACAGAGACAGAGACAGAGAAAGAGACAGAGACAGACATAGAGACTGAGACAAAGGGCAGGGACAGAGGCAGAGACAGAGACAGATACAGAGACAGAGACTGAGACAGAGACAGAGACAGAGACAGAGACAGAGACAGAGACAGAGACAGAGACAGAGACAGAGACAGAGACAGAGACAGAGACAGAGACAGAGACAGAGACTCCGACAGAGACAGAGACAGCGAGAGAGACAGAGATAGAGACAGAGACAGAGACAGAGACAGAGACAGAGACAGAGACAGAGACAGAGACAGAGACAGAGACAGAGACAGAGACAGAGACAGAGACAGAGACAGAGACAGAGACAGAGACAGAGAGAGATACAGAGAAAGAGACAGATACAGAGACAGAGACAGAGACGGAGACAGAGACAGAGACAGAGACAGAGACAGCGACGGCGACAGAGACAGGGACAGAGAGAGAGACAGAGACAGAGACTGAGACAGAGACAGAGACAGAGACAGAGATAGCGAGAGAGACAGAGATAGAGACAGAGACAGAGATTGAGACAGAGACAGAGACAGACAGAGACAGAGACAGAGACAGAAACAGAGACAGAAACAGAGACAGACATAGAGACAGAGACAGTGGCAGGGACAGAGGCAGAGACAGAGACAGAGACAGAGACAGAGACAGAGACAGAGACAGAGACAGCGACAGCGACAGAGTCAGGGACAGAGAGAGAGACAGAGATAGAGACAGAGACAGAGACAGAGACAGAGACAGAGACAGAGACAGAGACAGAGACAGAGACAGAGACAGAGACAGAGACAGAGACAGAGACAGAGACAGATACGGAGACAGAGACAGATACAGAGACAGAGACAGAGACGGAGACAGAGACAGAGACAGAGACAGAGACAGCGACAGCGACAGAGACAGGGACAGAGAGAGAGACAGAGACAGAGACTGAGACAGAGACAGAGACAGAGACAGAGATAGCGAGAGAGACAGAGATAGAGACAGAGACAGAGATTGAGACAGAGACAGAGATTGAGACAGAGACAGAGACAGAGACAGAGACAGAGACAGAGACGGTGTGAGAGACAGAGATAGAGACATAGACAGAGACAGAGACAGAGACAGAGAGGTCGAGAGAGACAGAGATAGAGACGGAGACAGAGACAGAGACAGAGGCAGAGGCAGAGACTGCGACAGAGACAGTGACGGCGAGAGAGACAGAGATAGAGACAGAGACAGAGACAGAGACAGAGACAGAGACAGAGACGGAGACAGAGACAGAGACAGAGACAGAGACAGAGACAGCGACAGCGACAGAGACAGGGACAGAGAGAGAGACAGAGACAGAGACTGAGACAGAGACAGAGACAGAGATAGCGAGAGAGACAGAGATAGAGACAGAGACAGAGATTGATACAGAGACAGAGACAGACAGAGACAGAGACAGAGACAGAGACAGAGACAGAGACAGAGACAGAGACAGAGACAGAGACAGGGACAGAGACAGAGACAGAGACAGCGAGGGAGACAGAGATAGAGACAGAGACAGAGACAGAGACAGAGACTGCGACAGAGACAGGGACAGAGAGAGAGACAGAGACGGAGACTGAGACAGAGACAGAGACAGAGAGAGAGACAGAGACAGAGACAGAGACAGAGACAGAGACAGAGAAAGAGACAGAGACAGACATAGAGACTGAGACAAAGGGCAGGGACAGAGGCAGAGACAGAGACAGATACAGAGACAGAGACTGAGACAGAGACAGAGACAGAGACAGAGACAGAGACAGAGACAGAGACAGAGACAGAGACAGAGACAGAGACAGAGACAGAGACAGAGACAGAGACTCCGACAGAGACAGAGACAGCGAGAGAGACAGAGATAGAGACAGAGACAGAGACAGAGACAGAGACAGAGACAGAGACAGAGACAGAGACAGAGACAGAGACAGAGACAGAGACAGAGACAGAGACAGAGACAGAGACAGAGACAGAGAGAGATACAGAGACAGAGACAGATACAGAGACAGAGACAGAGACGGAGACAGAGACAGAGACAGAGACAGAGACAGCGACGGCGACAGAGACAGGGACAGAGAGAGAGACAGAGACAGAGACTGAGACAGAGACAGAGACAGAGACAGAGATAGCGAGAGAGACAGAGATAGAGACAGAGACAGAGATTGAGACAGAGACAGAGACAGACAGAGACAGAGACAGAGACAGAAACAGAGACAGAAACAGAGACAGACATAGAGACAGAGACAGTGGCAGGGACAGAGGCAGAGACAGAGACAGAGACAGAGACAGAGACAGAGACAGAGACAGAGACAGCGACAGCGACAGAGTCAGGGACAGAGAGAGAGACAGAGATAGAGACAGAGACAGAGACAGAGACAGAGACAGAGACAGAGACAGAGACAGAGACAGAGACAGAGACAGAGACAGAGACAGAGACAGAGACAGAGACAGAGACAGAGACAGATACGGAGACAGAGACAGATACAGAGACAGAGACAGAGACGGAGACAGAGACAGAGACAGAGGCAGAGACAGCGACAGCGACAGAGACAGGGACAGAGAGAGAGACAGAGACAGAGACTGAGACAGAGACAGAGACAGAGACAGAGATAGCGAGAGAGACAGAGATAGAGACAGAGACAGAGATTGAGACAGAGACAGAGATTGAGACAGAGACAGAGACAGAGACAGAGACAGAGACAGAGACGGTGTGAGAGACAGAGATAGAGACATAGACAGAGACAGAGACAGAGACAGAGAGGTCGAGAGAGACAGAGATAGAGACGGAGACAGAGACAGAGACAGAGGCAGAGGCAGAGACTGCGACAGAGACAGTGACGGCGAGAGAGACAGAGATAGAGACAGAGACAGAGACAGAGACAGAGACAGAGACAGAGACGGAGACAGAGACAGAGACAGAGACAGAGACAGAGACAGCGACAGCGACAGAGACAGGGACAGAGAGAGAGACAGAGACAGAGACTGAGACAGAGACAGAGACAGAGATAGCGAGAGAGACAGAGATAGAGACAGAGACAGAGATTGATACAGAGACAGAGACAGACAGAGACAGAGACAGAGACAGAGACAGAGACAGAGACAGAGACAGAGACAGAGACAGAGACAGGGACAGAGACAGAGACAGAGACAGCGAGGGAGACAGAGATAGAGACAGAGACAGAGACAGAGACAGAGACTGCGACAGAGACAGAGACCGCGAGAGAGACAGAGATAGAGACAGAGACAGAGACAGAGACTGAGACAGCGAGAGAGACAGAGACAGAGACAGAGACAGAGACAGAGACAGAGACAGAGACAGAGACAGAGACAGAGACAGAGACAAAGACAGAGGCAGTGACAGAGACGGCGAGAGAGACAGAGATAGAGACAGAGACAGAGACAGAGGCAGATACAGAGACAGAGACAGAGACAGAGACAGAGACAGAGACAGAGACAGAGACAGATACAGAGGCAGAGGCAGAGGCAGAGACTGCGACTGAGACAGTGACGGCGAGAGAGACAGAGATAGAGACAGAGACAGAGACAGAGACAGAGACGGAGACAGAGACAGCGAGCGAGACAGAGACAGAGACAGCGACAGAGACAGGGACAGAGAGAGAAACAGAGACGGAGACTGAGACAGAGACAGAGATAGCGAGAGAGACAGAGATAGAGACAGAGACAGAGGCAGAGACAGAGGCAGAGACAGAGGCAGAGACAGAGACAGAGACAGAGACGGAGGCAGAGGCAGAGACAGAGACAGAGACAGAGACAGCGGCAGAGGCAGAGAGGTCGAGAGAGACAGAGATAGAGACGGAGACAGAGACAGAGACAGAGACGGCGAGAGAGACAGAGACAGAGACAGAGACAGATACAGAGACAGAGACAGAGACAGAGGCAGGGACAGAGGCAGAGACAGCGAGAGAGACAGAGACAGAGACAGAGACAGAGACAGAGACATATACAGAGACAGAGACAGAGACAGAGGCAGGGACAGAGGCAGAGACAGAGACAGAGACAGAGACAGCGACAGAGACAGAGACCGCGAGAGAGACAGAGATAGAGACAGAGACAGAGACAGAGACAGCGAGAGAGACAGAGATAGAGACAGAGACAGAGACAGAGACAGAGACAGAGACAGAGACTGCGACAGAGACAGAGACCGTGAGAGAGACAGAGATAGAGACAGAGACAGAGACAGAGACTGAGACAGCGAGAGAGACAGAGACAGAGACAGAGACAGAGACAGAGACAGAGACAGAGACAGAGACAGAGACAAAGACAGAGGCAGAGAC